>NC_072424.2:106148750-106450937 GCF_028878055.3 Symphalangus syndactylus
AAATGTGTCCAAAATAATTCCAATTTACGGGAAGAACATGGCAAGCTGTTAATACAGTCACTGTCCATATATTCTTACTTTCAGAGGAGCTGTTAACAAATACTTATTAAATAGTAAGTCTTATACCCTGATGGAGAATTTTTCTCTTTTCTAGTGTGATACGGTTGGTTACTATAATAAATTAATCACAAGCATTCAGTCATTCAGCAGGTGGTTTCTGCATTCCTCCCATACTTGCCTGAAGGCTCTGCTATTCACTATAGGCTCCACAAATTAAGTCCTCAAATACTGGCCTCAATAGAAAGTCAAAGATCAGGTACATCTAACTGTTACGTCTTCAAGGACCAGCCTCAAGGGTACAAGCTTCAGAGCTGATATCACCTACACATCAGCCAGACTATACCAGGTTACTAAGCCAGAGTTTCTGGGATTGATGACTTCATGAAATAAACTATAATCCCCAAATTCAAGAGATAAATAATTAAATATAACTTAACTCATGCGGTGAATCAATTTGGGAGATTTTCAATATATTTTTAATGTTCTGTTTTTTTGATTGGTATATATAATAATAAAGCTTTTTATTTATCTTGATTTAATTTTAATCCTTGACTTAATAAAGGTTCTTTAATTGATATCTGCTTCTAACTGACATCTAAGATATTCAGTAATACATTTTTTCTACTTTACTTCCAATGGCAGTTAACTGGATAAATAACTAAGAATCGGCCTTTTTTTTAACCAGAATATAGTTTGACAAATCAACTGTACAAATTGTTTGATTAAGAAGAACTTTTTTACTAAAACACATACAGTAAGCTCACCAAAGAGACAAAGGCTGTATATTTCATATGTGGAAACAATGAATACCTATAGAGCCCTCCCAGTAACAGGGTCTGTTACCTAGTCTGAGTGTATAGGGTTCCGGCCTGAGAGGAAATAGTTAATCCCTGGCAAGCAAGGAAGCTCAGCTCATTTGGGAGACATAAAAGAGGAAGGAATTCACCCACATTTATAAGTACTTCAAGTGAAATACTCCTAATGGAGATGGTTATTTTGAGTTGGTTCCTAAGCTTCTGAAAAGAAGAAGAAACCAAGATTTGTTTTTTAAAATACTCTGAAGTAATAAAGGCTACTGAAAACACAATTCTAGATTTCTAATGAAATCTTCCAATTGATGTTAATTTTCCACTCTTACTAATTGTTTAATATTGTGTGGCACTGAATATTTCAATCCTACTACAAGGCTCATGTCAATAAACACTTCTTGCTGCACCTACCTAAAGGAAACAGGCTGGGTGCAGTGGCTCACGCCTGTAATCCCAGCACTTTGGGAGGCCAAGGCAGGCAGATCACATAAGATCAGGAGTTTGAGACCAGCCTGGCCAACATGGTTAAACTCCATCTCTACTAAAAATACAAAAATTAGCTGGGCATGGTGGTGCATGCCTGTAATCCTAGCTACTCAGGTGGCTGAGGCAGGAGAATCGCTTGAACCCAGGAGGCGAAGGTTGCAGTGAGCCGAGATCGCACCACTGCACTCCAGCCTGGGTGACACAGCAAGACTCTAAATAAATAAATAAATAAATAAATCAGACAAAAACAAAAGGAGACCACCTTTTTGTTGTTTTTAACAAGAATCATCCTTGGATAATATTTATGATCCTAAGGGGGAAGTTTTAAGAAAAAATGTTCAAACTTGGGACCCAGCACAAGAATGACTGTATATCCTTCACCAAAGGATTAGCTAATTATTTAAAAGTATGTCGCTTCATCTGAGTCACTAATTACTACTGATTAAGATATTTTACAACTCTATGAGAAAAGACTTAGCTTGTAGAACATTTATAGCAAATGATACTCATATTATAATAATGCAAACAAATTTTGCCTAGTACAGAGGAAAATGATTTGTCTGTTAGTAAAGATAGCCTCATGGTTTCACTTTGATTGTCTTATTGGACATTTAGTATAAAATTTAGGAATCGTATTCCACCATTCTTTCTTTCATTGATTATAAATGTTTCCCTTATTCCTATAATCTTTTGACCCAGTCTTACTATCCTGCTGGTTCCCCCAATAATATATTAATCTATCTTTAGCATATACTCACATACACACTGTGTAACACTTGACTCTTCATTTTGGAGGTTTTTTTTTTAATAAAGTATGTTCCCTTATTTATTCCACATCATAAAAATCATAGGGAAAATAAGACAGAAAGAAAAATTCTTGTGAGTAACAATGGTAGGTTAGAAAGGTAAGGTAAGCTTACTAGGGGTAGGAAGATACTGCATATGTAATATATGCATGAAATTAAGGGAAACCTGATGCTAGGCTGAACAACGCATTAGAGCAGGGGCATCCAATCTTTTGGCTTGCCTGGGCCACCCTGGAAGAAGAAGAATACCCTAACACTAACGATAGCTGATGAGCTAACAAAAAGAAAAAAAAATCTCATAATGTTTGAAGAAAGTTTACAAATTTGTGTTTGGCCATATGCAAAGCCATCCTGGGCAGCACATGGTCCACAGGTTAGACAAGCTTGCATTAGAGAATACAATGCTGTTCTAATAAATGCTTTATTTGTGCATTCTTCTAAATCCCATAGCTTTGAAATTCTACCTACAGATCTATACTACCATGTCTGTATCAAAGAGTATCCTAGAAAAGTTTTTTGTGTTTATTTATTGATACATATAAGACATAAGGAGGAGACAACTAAGAACCTCTTTTTCTTCAGGATACTCTTGTATCTGAATTTTGTACCTGGAATAGCCGTAGATTTTAGACCTTTAAAGAGAGATAGCCTGAGGTAAAAAGATGACCTACTGGAATGGAGAAGCAAAGAGATAAGAAAAAATCTGAATTCTTGATGAAATCACTGAGCCACTGAATCAGCCAACCCTGGACTTTTTGTTATGTGAAAGTAGCCTTCTTTATGGTTTAAACACATTTCTAGTTGTGCTTCCCATTACTTGCACTGGAAAAAGCATAAGAGATACAACTTCTGCCACACCTCCAAGTCAGCCCTGAAGCTTTTTGCTGCAGTCTCTAAAGCAAGATTTCTACATATACTTGTTTTATAAAGTTCAAAGGTTAAATCCTTATCCTATATCTCTACATACCTGGATTCCTAGCCTTGCCTTTCCCAAGACATAAAACCTTTGATAATTTACTTAGGCTCGCCTGACTTCAGTTCCTTCATATACAGAATGATGTAAATACATATTCCAAAGGCATTTTGGGAGAATTAAGTGAAATGACATATTTTAAATGCTTGGGATTAGCCAGAAGGAGTCAGAGAATTATTTTTTAAGTATCCAGTAAGTCTGACCTAACATGGATAAAAATCACACACCCAAAACATAACTTTTGAAAAGTCAAAATTGGCACCCTACTTTCCTATTTAATCTCCAACTCTTAAATAACTGAGGTGGGAGGAACATACAGAAATACATAACCAGCTTGATGAAGTTTGTAAAACTGTCCTATTTAATTTTATTCTCATAAACCTAGAAAAAGTAAGCCAGCATCTTTTTAATCAGCATTGCTAGGTGGAGATTTCATGATGCTGTGAGCATTTCTAAGTTGTCATATGCTCTAAATTCAGAAAATGTTCACTTTTCATTGAAAAATGTATCTCAGCCAATAACTTCCTCTTTGGGGAGGGAGTAGAGGTCTTTACAACATACCATAGTACTCTTGGCAGAAACTAGGTTGGAAAACTAACATTCTTCCAAGATTTTAAAGCATTTTTTATATGTAATGATAATCTAATACATAATCATAACTCCATATTTTTCACATTAACCATATGAGATAATTAATATCATATATATTTTTAATAATTCCTAGTTACTTACCTTTTCTTGTGTGCTCTTTTGTGTGTGTGTGTGTGTGTGTGTGTGCGCGCGCGTATGTATTTCCCTGGCATTCTTCTTGTGTTTGAAAGATTATAAGCTTTTAAACTGAGATAGTACCTACCTATCTTGAGTCAAGTTTATTTTTGGAGAGGAGAAGTATAAGGTCATAACTGTATTTTCGGTCACACTCCTACAAAGGACAAGTAATTTTGAGTCTTTGGACTATGTATTGACTTTAAGATATATGTTAAAGGTGACTATATAGTCTTTGAAATTGCTGTGTATTCTTATCTTAATTCATCTAGGAGGTTGGAAGTTCTCTAGCACTGACACCTATATTCATTTTTTTTTCCTTTTTTTTAATACTAGGCTATTCTTTTCCCCTGAAATATATTAGGATATATCTAACTTAGATGCATTATGTACCTGAAATATCAGGAAAAAATTCCAGTCTCAGCATGCCATTTCTGTCCACTGTAATTTAGACATTTTTCATGTTGCATTTATGTCCGCAAGGGTAATAGTCCTTACATTAAAAACCAGCCTTCATTAAGTGGCTCACCCTTCAAGTAGTCCATTACAGCCTTTCACTCTCTCACCTTGTACTGCTTCCAACTCCCACTGTTTTTAATAAGCAACTCAAATGCGGCAAAGTATCTTCTCTGTGCAGAGGGCAAAAGCATCAATAGACAGATGATAACATGGTTTGGAAGAGCACATTGAAATAAGCCCATAATTCTCATCCTAAAATACTTCACTGCAAACAAAGACTTAAAATTATTTTCAAACCCTAGACTTTAGTCTGATTCCTTTCATCCACGATTTTTTCTTTTACCATACATGCTCTAATGAGACAGCAGATAATATATATGTTTCTAAAGGTTTGCTTAAACAGACTTGCAGCAAGTGTTTATCAAATAACTAAAAATAACATACAGGAAAATCAAAGGAAGGGCAAAGCGTCTCCCCAAGAGATGAGAATATCATAGAGAAAATCCTGCAAGTTTGGCAGCAATTCCAAACAACAGTGAATCTCAGATTCCATTTCCCACAAAGGGTAAGAAACAGTCATTTAAAGCTTTCAAATTGTGGAAAGAAGTATTTTAAATGAAGTGGTAGAAGATCATTCTGGATTAAATCAAATAAATTATATAGCTCATTATATAGTGGATTTAAATAAATGCCCATGCCCAAGTCAAGGAAATTTGTCAACTCAACTACAATGATGAAGCACTGTGGTACTGGAACAAGAGTAACTTTTATATTAGACAGACAGATCTAAGTTCCAATTCTGTCCCTGGGTGACAATTATTCTATCACTCTCTGCCATGTTTTGTCTCTGGTAGATATGCTATTAAGATATTCACTCCACTTATCTCTGAAATATCACCAATTTTATAAGGCTCTTGTGAAGATTATAAGATACATGTCACATCCCTAGTATAGTAAAACTCAGTAAGTGACCAGTAAGTGGTAGCTAATAGTAGTAAGCACTTTCATCTCAGAGATGCTTATCTAAAAGTGCTTGAGTTTGCAACATCATTGTTTTCAAACTGCCCTTTGGAGCCATATGTCTCTAGGTGTTTTTCAGAGAAGCCATCTTGATGGAGCCAGGGTGGTAGAGACAAAGGGGTAGATGGTGAGAATGTAGGGGATTATAAAACAGATTAAGTTCCAGGACCATTCATTCCTTGTCATTGATTTTAAATATTAAAGTGATAGAAAATATTATTTTTTAAAAAAAGAATTCTATTACTTAAAAAAAAAGCTGAAAATCATTGAATGACGCATAACCTTCCAGCTTTAAACCTCTGAAGTTTTCACGCTCCTTAGAATCTAACACCTATATCCAGTACTTTTTGAGGTTTTCCCATCTATGTTAATGGTCTCATGTTAAGCCCTTCCTCTCCTCACTACCACCAAATCTCTCAGTTCCCCTTAGGACAACTGCACATGTTCACACACACACTCTCTTTGGTTGTGTTAACAGACAATGCTAAGTAGATGACAAAAAGAAAGCAAACCAACATTTTGGCCTGATTTTCTCCATCTTCTAATACAAAACTAGCCATAATATTCCAAGCCAATATTCATTGCCAACACTATATGCACAAAACTGTATTCTACCACTCTCTGCCATGTTTCGTCTCCGGAAGATACACTGTCAAATAATTCTGTTAATTCAACTGTGTGCGATTTTTAGCAGTTATGACTTTGTAAAAAAAAAAATATGCTTTTTTATTAATCATCTATAATAGGGGGATGAAAATATTAGTCAAAGTGATCCACTACTTTTAGTAACTGATCACTGTTCCCAGAGAGAAAGAAAGCATAAGTTAACATAAGAACTTTCTTGAAATTTTTTCTCAGATGTATTAAAATGTGTTCCATGGCATATATAACATTATTTTAATAAATTATTACTAAATTAAATTATTACTAGATCTTCTCTTATAAAACTAAGAGACTCATATCATTACTTAGGAAACTTAGCTGAAATCATGTTACCTATATCTTTTATTGTATGCATCAAATTATGGACACCAATGTCTTATTTAATTTTTCACTTCATCACACTATCAGAAGAAAGCCAGGTACAAAATCATGTGACCCATGCATGCTCCCCACTGAATAAAACAGCACAACAAATCTCTCCAAATGAATAATTTAAGAATGGTCCTGGAATTATCTGTTTTATAATCCCCTACATTCTCACCCCTACCCCTTTCTCTATACCACCTGGCTCCATCAAGGTGGCTTCTCTGAAAAACACTTGGAGACATATGGCCTTAAACTACTGAATCAGACCTCACTAAGTTTTATAAAGGAGGAGGAATGGTTCCTTACTTCAATCTTCAGAGTTATTTAACGACAAAGGGCTTTCGTTTTTTACTATATATACAGTGTGTGCATTTTAAATAAAGAACTCTGTACAGTTATTTTCATTATTATCAGTGAAAATTATTATTTTCATTATTGTCAGTGAAAGAACTCTGTACAGTTATTTTCATTATTATCAGTGAAAACACTAGACTGAAGGTGGGATACAATTCAGTCATAATTTTAAATACTATCAAATAAGTTCTCTAGAGACTCTAAACGAAAATTCAATTAGCCATTTTACAAAAACCTGTTAAAATTAAAAAGAAGTTATAATTACAGTCAAAGATAAATGTATTGAGTTGTCAATCACAATCCCTACTCTCAGATCTAGGACAGAACATATAGTAAAATGGTCAAATAAATTTGTTTCATAAGGTCATAAGCATAAAAAAATTGACAAAAGAATGTCAAAAACACACGTCTTTGAGATCAAAGAATGATTTCTAGTTCCATGTAACAGCTCTCATTCTCTATAGGTTCTGAAAATATATCTACAATAGATTTTTGAGGAACAGAAGATCGGAATTTGACAAGCAAAAGTCAAAAAGAAAAAGAGAGAAAGAAATCTGAAAAGAATACACTTTTTTGGTAAAATTAACAACATTTAAGTGTATCCAATATAGATAAGTAATATTTATAAAGACAAAGGTCAAATCTTAATAATTACGTAAAGGTCTAATCACATAAAAATCTCAACTCAATATAATGTTTGGTAAATGGGGTATTTTTGAATTCAATTAATTTTCTAACAAAAGGAAAAACCTCTTGTTTAATTCTTGACAAAAATATTTTAAAACTTACATTACAGAAGTTGGCATTTTTGTCTAAGAAAATAGACAAAAGAAAAACATTTCTCATTATTTTTGAGAAATAAAAGACAAAAAAATATGGTCTATGTTCAAAAGGACTTTTTTTTTTTTTTTTTTTTAAGACAGAGTCTCGCTCTGTCACCCAGGCTGGAGTGCAGTGGCCTGATCTCGGCTCACTGAAACCTCCGCCTCCCGGTTCAAGTAATTCTCCTGCCTCAGCCTCCTGAGTAGCTGGGATTACAGGCGCCTGCCACCATGCCCGACTAATTTTTCTATTTTTAGTAGAGACGGGGTTTCACCATGTTGCTTGGGCTGGTCTCGAACTCCTAACCTCGTGATCCACCCACCTCGGTCTCCCAAAGTGCTGGGATTACAGGCGTGAGCCACCATGCCCAGCCATTCATAAGGACCATATTATAGTCTAATGGACAGAAGGACAGATAAGAAATATACTATAAAAATAGCTACAATTTAAGTAGTACATAGTACAGTGGGCCGCATCTTCCGATATGAGGATAGAAGAAATAGAGTTTCAAGCCAGTCAGGAAAATCTTCTCAAAGCAGGTAGAACGTGAGAAGACACAGTAAAAATGGGTAAGAGATTGATGAATGGATAAGTAGACAAATAAATATTTCAGCAGAGGGAAAAGAACAATACAAGGCCCATACAAAGATATCAGCGAACACAGTATTTTTTAGTAGGGAGGAGAGAATCCAGTATGGTAAGAAAACTAGCAGTTTGGACCCATTTGAGGATATCTATTTTATATCTTTTGTTCTAATCCATGACATTTTATTTATTATTTTAGTTTCCCAGCCTTGTGTGCATTGGTTTTATTTATTTTTTGTCAATTTACATTGACATATCAGATACGTAAAGAAAAGTACACAACTCATCATTGCACAGCTCAATGACTTTTTACAGATTTCAGCACACCTCAAACTGTAAAACGCCATCCAGATTAAGAAACAGACTATCACCAGCATCTGGAAGACTCCTTCATGCCACCTGACAAGCACTAACCATCATTTACCCAAACCCTCCTTCAAGTAAATAATATGCTGATTTCTAATATCATTGATTAGTTTTGCCTGTTTCTGAAACTTACATAATTTATATAAATGTATATAATATATACCCTCTTGCATCTGGTTTCTTTCCCTTAAGATAGTGTTTGTGAAATTCATTCATGTTATTGTATAAAGCAATGGTTCTTTCATTTATTTGCAGTACAATATTCCACTTTATGAATATGCCACCATTTATTTATACATTGCACTGCTGACAGACATTTGGGTTGTTTTCAGCTTAGAACTATTATGAATGCTGATGCTATCAACATTCTTGCACATGTCTTTTGGTACACATGTATACTCACTCCTGCTGGGCTTATACCCACGAATGGATTTCCTGGTCATAAGGTTGTACAGATTTATGCTCCAACAGTAGTATTAGAGGGTTTTACTTGCTCTACATTTTTGCCAACACTTGGAATTAAAATTTTCATTTTTCCACTGATTGTACAGTAATTTCTCACTGTGTTTTAAATATGCATTTTGTTGATGACTAAGTAGGTGTTCATAATTTCATATGATTTGGGGACATTAGAACTGTCTTATGAAGTACTCATTCTTTTGCATGCTGTTTTTTATTCTATTTGGCAGACCTTTCAGTCATCATCATTGTAAGTATGTGGAACTGTGTAGTAAGTAGTAAGTAGGAACTGCTGCAGAACATTTTAAGCAATGATTGATGGTACTGTATCTCTGCATGAATAGAAACAATTTTCTTTTTTTCTATTATTCTCTACTATCCATCTTCAGTCTTCTTTCATTCTAATCTATTTATTCATCCTTTTTTCTCTCACTCTTGGCTTTCAGTCCAAAAAGGTTAATAAACAGAAGCCAGTTAACAGCACCAAGTATCACACAGTTCAGTAACAAGTTAGGTTTGGAGAGCCAGCTTTTATAGAGTTCCCAAACATTTGGGGTTTTTTGTTTGTTTTGTTTTGTTTTCATTTGTGTGTGTTTTTAAAGTACATAAAGAAAATAGGCATGCTTGCTAATTTATGTGACAATAAAAAGATCATAACATTTTAGTATGAAAAATCTAAATGTCTCCTTTATGCCAATTTATGAGCAAGGAATATTCAGTCAGCACTTTAAAGGAATATCAGAAGGAAAATGAAAAACAATAGTATCTATTATAAAAAGAGATGACTAAAAGAATAATATACCTGAGTGCCTTCTCTCACCTCTCTGAAGACTAAACACAGTTTCACTCGGCAAAGTGGCCATGACCTTTTTCCCTCCTCTGCATGATTAATTACTTAATGTCCTATTAATTGGAAGATATGGCTGAATTTCAAATGCTTTCATTTTCTGTGCATATCATCCTGTACTGTAACCACCGATTAAGCTGTTCATCAAAGGTGAGCCAACAAGGTCATCTGAGCAGTAATTCTTCAACTATTCATTACCCACCATCAGTGGTAATTAGCAATGGTAACATTTCCATAAATCAACATCTTTCTTATTATCCTATGATGATAAACATACAAAATGTGTGCATCCCAGCCCACCCACCCCCTTTAATTTTATATGAAAAGTTTAGTCTAAATATACCACAGAGAAAATTCAGGTGAAAAATTACAGTAGTTTAATTAAAATGCACCAGGAAAATAAGGTTACACACCTTTGAAAGAAAAAATACAAATCTATGCACAAAATTAAATGAGTCTGCTGACAAAGTAGGGGTCAAATATAAGAAGCAAGAAGTGTCAACCACACAGTTCCAATTTTCCCTCTGCAAAGGAAATTATGGCTCAGTTCAGCCTCAAAAATAACCATTTGCCTACTCAATCACGGAAAGTGACAATTCAGAGTAAAAAGCAAATTCAATTCATTCTATTATAAAAGTACACATCACCGGGGAACCAATAAAATTTTTTCAAGGAAATATTTACCATATTCATTTACAAACCGAAAATTACATTTAGAAATGTAACTTTTAGGTTTTATTTACTTTGCGTGCTTGTGATAAATTGTTTATTGTTGACGTTTTCACTTTTTGTTTTTTTAAATCATATTAATCAGCAAGTTCAGGGATGCTGCTGATAGAATTTTCTCTCTTCAATAAGCAGAATTGACATTTTCACTTCTAATGGCTATGTCTAAAATTGTCATATCTAAAATTCACACTCAAGAAGGACTTACTCATTTTGTAGAAAAATTAATTCCAAACCATTTTTAATCATAATAAAAATACTAAAATATACTTTGAAACCTAAATTATTAGTACTAAGCAATCAGTACATTAATTATATTATATATTATAATAGCATAATGATATATATTATATGTATATGGCTATATATTATATATAATTATGTACTATTTTTGTTTCTTTCTAAATATTGAAAAGGAAAGAGTTTGTTCTCTTTCATGTTGTATTTTTAAATTCCTGTTTACATTTTCAATGTTACAATTTAATGTTCTTGCTAAGCATATATGCACAGAACTTGGAATTTGCTCCAGATTAATATGCAGAATTGAAAGCACAACTATTAGTCCAATATTGTATGAATGGTATGTAAATATTGACATCCTATGTTAATATGTTTTCCTAAGTAAGATGAAACACAATGCACACTGGTTTAAACAATTATAAATTATATTATCTCACAAAACCCAAAATCAAAGGATATAACAAAGTAAGGTAAAAAACGAAAAGATGCTGGGCATGGTGGCTCACACTTGTAATCCCAGCAGTTTGGGAGGCCGAGGCAGGCGGACCACGAGGTCAGGAGTTCGAGACCAGCCTGACCAACATGGTGAAACCCCGCCTCTACTAAAAATACAAAAAATGGCTGGGCATGGTGGTGCACACCTGTAGTCCCAGCTACTCAGGAGGCTGAGGCAAGGGAATCACTTGAACCTGGGAGGCAGAGATTGCAGTGAGCTGAGATCAGGCCACCGCACTCTAGCCTGAGCGACAGAGTGAGACTCCATATCAAAAAACAACAACAACAACAAAAGAACAGATTTGGCCCTATTTCTCTACAATTCTCAGATAAAAGATCTCCATTTGACACTTTTGTCTCCATGCTGCCTCCACTCAGAGTCACTGGCATGCTCATGACCACTGGGAGAAAGACACAAACTCTCTCCCTACAATGTAATAAAATTCTTTCCCTTCAGTCTGATTGGATCCAACCTATATAATTTAATTGAATAATTACAAAAAGAGCGGATCCCACATTTAAGTTTTTTTGGAAAGGATTTTTTTTTTGTTTATTCTGTTTTTTTTTTATTTTTTGATTTTTGGTTTGTCACTTGGGTTTTTATTAAATAGAAAAAAAAACACTAATACTTATCTTTTTTTTTTCAAAGACAAATAACAAGGAATACAGAATTACAGAAAGTTATTAAGGCAAAGGCAAAGAATACTTTAAGGTTCTTAGATGTGATCCAGTAGCACAATAATTTAGTTTATTATAACCATTAAATTATTGTTGTTACACCTTAAATAAGAAAATCATAGATACTGCAAAACTATTCCCCCAACACTGACTAAACAGAGTGACTCTCACCTTGGGGCATCTCGGGTGGTAGATAATGAGGCTCTTGAGCACTAACATGCACCCATTCAAAGTCATCATACAGATCCTGGTGGTAATCACAGGCCCCTGGACCATCATCGAAAGTACAGCCACCTAGGAGAAAAGAAGACTACTGTTACATTCTAAACAGATTTTCCAAACATAACGAAAGTTCTGGGGAAGGAAATGTTATATTGATATATATAATGTTACTCACAATCTTAATAATAAATGGTACTCCTGTTTATCACTATTCTTTTTAAATTTTCACAGAAAAATAAATTTCTATCAGTACTTTCTGTTTGAAAAAGAAGCCCATTTGAGCCCCAGAAGGGAGACTGAGGCACAGATTTTGAACTATTAAAAATAATAGAAGATACATGCATAAGTCAGGCTTTCTTGAAATATACAAAGTGTTACTGGTAGAGGACCTTGACTGCAAGTTGTCCAGGTTCTTGGCGTCTTGAACGAAGAATTGGACAAAACCCACACCAAAGCGAGGAAAGAATGAAGTAACGAAAGCAGAGATTTACTGAAAAGGAAAGTACACTCCACACCGTGGGAGTGCGCGAGCAGCGGGTCAAGGGCCCAATACGGAATCTTCTGGGGTCCAAATACCTCCCTAGAGGTTTCCGATTGGCCACTTGGTGCTCACCTCATGTAAATGAAGTGGTGGCCTGCAATCAACACTTTACAGTACTTTCTGCAACCAATCAGAGGTACTTTCAATTTTCCATCACCACTCAGAAAACGAGGAAGTTTGCAAAGGGAGTAGCCTGTGGTCCTTTTGTTACTAAGGCCTGGAAAGTTGGGGTTTTCCTTTCTATTTAGTTCTAGGATGTCAGGTGAATCAGCCTTAGGTTCCCTGCCTCCAGACCCTATTCTGCTGCCTCACAAACCACCTAGAGTCTAAATCATTTTTAGTAACTTTAGTGGTGAGAAGTAGAGGAAGAATAAGAGTGAAAGTTGTCTTCCTCTACAATGCAAGTTCAAGAAGGTGAAATAATTTAAGTTTTACCAACATCTTTGCTTTAAAAGAACTCTTTGAAATCTCATAATAGCCAATGAAACATAAAGCTTTTTAGGGTCTAAAGTGTTTGAGGTCTGTGATATCTTTCATGCTTTATTTAGATTACTTTCATACACAATTATGATTTAAAAGGTTGGGGGTGACTCAAGCATAAAACCAATCAGATTAGCCTATAATCACTTTCACCGCTCCTACTTTATTTAATAACTTCGTCTTTTTAAATGGGGGTAGCATTCCCCCTTCGCATCAGTCATGGTTTTTCTGGCTTAATTTTCAGGGGTAATCGTATTGCAAAAGTAGAAGGATTATTTTTGCTTCTTAGCTGATGTGTACAGGCACACACGACTCAACATATTTAGTTTATTCAAATCATGAAAATAAGAACTGGCCTATATGTCTCATCTTGAAAGAAAATGCATTAGAACTAATGAAAATCCAGCAGTGGGTTTAATGAGAAAAACCAATAACCTGTCTCCTTTCAAATAGCTTATTTGTTCAGTTTCCATAGGGATCTCTGTGAAGAAACTCAGTGAATTCTCTAACCAAGCAACAGACTAAGGAGTAGTAAACTCCAGTGCTATAAATTCTTCTCTGTAAAAAAAGGAATTTACTTTCCTCATCAAAAGTTTGGCAATCGGAGTATAAGTGAAAGTTACACTGCTTACCAATGACAGGGAGGGGTCAGTGTCACAGGCAAAGCACGAGACATCAGAGATGTCATGGCAGCACTATAAGCTCTAAAATCTTTTCCAAAAGGAGAATATGTTGAGCGTATTCTTGAATCACTCTTATGACTACAGCAATCCTATAAAACAACCAAACTTGAGGACTCGAAACCTTAATACTGTCTTTTAAATATGCTTAAAATAGACCTTTTATAAATGCTCTCATTAAAAAAGATGTACTTTTTAATTCAAAATTAATCAATGAAAATAGGTTGCTAGGAAATGTATCTTCACATAGGAAGAGGAATGTTTTTCTCAAAATATAATTTGCTATCAAACTCTAAAATAATTTACTGCTTTGTAACACAGGCCTTCAGGGCCCCCATTACCCTTTATAATACTGTGAGTGCCCTCTGTATATAAATTTAAACTACCAGCGGGACCCACATTGACTCATTTGAAAGACAAATGGCCTTAATTGCTCTCCTTCATAGCCACTGTTAATTTTAGACTACAGGATTCTGATTAGCAATAACAACTAGGAGTAGCTGTACAAAATAAGTGGGTCAACCCTTGCTATTTGTTGCGCATCCTTTCCCTATCTGAAATTTGTCAAAGGAGTCTTGAAAATCATTACTGGTCTACTTGACATGGGTAATAAGAAAGCTTTTTAAATAATTTTTAATTTCTAATTTACAACAAGGTCTAATCCAAGAGGTATAAAATATAGCATACTAATAAATCTTTTACAAATCTTTTTGTAAAGAATTTTGTATTTCAAGGTTAAGGGCAAATACAGTATACTGGAGTAATGATAGGAAATGCAAAAATAATAATACTGGACTGATAAATGAGACAAACTATGGGAGACATATATATTAAAATAAATACAATGTGTTATGTGGGATAATAATATGATGAAAACTCCAAAGAACATAAAAGAACTGGCTACCCACACCAGGGTTGGTTAGGGAAGGTTTCAATGAGTTACTTGTAGTGAATATGAGGAAGGATATACCAAACAGAGCAAAGCCAGAATGGAAATTGGAATAAAAGTAGAGGAAAAGCAAGAGCAAAGGCATATAAGTCTAAGGGAACATCATATGTTGTGAAATTTCAAATAATTCTGTATAATGAGCATCCAGAATACATAGGAAACTAGGAAGAAATGAAAGTAAATACGAAAAGTTTTAGATGTCAGAAAAAGGAGTTTAGAGTTTGTTCTACAGCTGTATTAAAATCTTTAAAAGATTTTATCCAAGAGTATGAGGCAATTCAAGCCACATTAAAAAAATGGTAATAACCCATGTAGAGTTAAAAGAAGAATAGAGGGAAACAGAGGAAAATACTTTGTTTCAACCTTGTAACAGACAGCGCATAATATATCCTGAACTAATTCCATCATGTACAGTTCCTATTGACCATTTAGGACTCACTAGAAAGGCCTAAACACCAAGTCCTCTATTATACACAGTCCTCGATACACGTTCTTGAGTTCAAGACAGCTTTATGTATAGTATTACATAATTTATTACATAAATCTATTTAAAAAGAGAAATGTCATAACAAGGTCCTAATTCATAAATTAAAACATACCTTATGAATTTAAAGTTTCACTGAGCTGGATGGCAGATGGCAGAACAGAAAGAGGTAATACCAAACTGGTGTTCAAAATTTAGTTAGGCAGAGGGAAATAATGAGCAAGGAAACATTCCATTTCAGCTGCTGCATATGCTACTGGTGATAAGGCTACAATGAGTAGCTGCAAATCATGCCAGAGAAATGGTGACCACAGTTCCTTGACCTTTGGAGGAAAATTACTTCTGAAGAGCATTTCACAGATTGCTAATTCCTCTACGCCAATCAATCAACTAAGGGACAGCTCTATCACCAAAATGGTCTGCTTCTATGATAGCAAGCCACTTAAGGGGTTGGCAACCTGTTCATCTGAAAATAAAAATCAAGCTGATATGAACTTGCCAGAATATCTTTTTATTCCTAAACTGCTCGGTGAAAAATGTGGAACTAAGTAGTATTAGACACCAAAAAGATTAAACGTAAAAAGGAAAGAAAAGTAAGTACTCCTGACCCCAAAACTATATTGCCTAAATATCTAGCATTTAGATTCTTGAGTGCTTATTTAAACAGAGGGTAAAAGCTCTATGAGAGAACATGGAACCACAGACATTTTCTGTAGAATCAGGAAAAAAATGAATACCAAATTTAAGTCCTTTCCGAAGTCAAACTTTTCAATAAAACCTGGGGTCACGTTAATTTAAACAAGTTGAACTGAAGAAAAATGAAAAGTCAGTAGATCACCGGAGAGCTGTGAAGGACATTCTTTTAAAAGATTATTGTCCTAGGATCTTCCACACTCTCCCCTCCACGGCACCTCTAAATTCTTAATTTTCTGACTGAGTACGGTAGCAAGAAACAAAATAGAATTATCTTTCATGGTTCTTTACTGTTTGTAAAGAATAAGGTTTATTTAGCTGAAGATATGAAGCATTTTCTTAAATTTTTTGAATATATATAGTTTTTTCAAGTAAAAAGAAAGTCCAAGACAAAATATGTTGGAAAATACAGTATCCTTAGTAAAGTTGCTTGATGATCCTCAAAAATGGACAAATTAACCTTCTCCAATTGTGAATTAAGCTGTGATACATAACTTTGCTCATGTAAGTGATTATCAACTTGGAATGATCTTTCTTCCCTTTAGGACACAGAGAAAGATTAATACATGTCACATTAGGACACATGCAATACTGAGTTAAACTAACTTTGTCATCTATCTATGCTAATCAGAAACCATCATATAAATTTGTTGGTATGATCTCCAAAATTCATTACAAAAAAGCCAATATATTTCACAAAAATTTTAAAAAGAACAAAAATTACTAAATATCTTAAATATCTTAAATGCAGTCCTATTGATAATCTGAGTAATACAGTTTATTACCAGAAAAACCTTACAGAAGTATAGAAATTAATGGTTTTGTTTGTTTGTTTTTGTTTTTGTTTTGAGACGGAGTCTCACTCTGTCACCTAGGCTGGAGTGCAGTGGCGCGATCTCGGCTCACGGGAACCTCTGCCTTCCAGGTTTAAGCGATCCTCCTGCCTCAGCCTCCCCCGAGTAGCTGGGACTCATGCCACCATGCCCATCTAATTTTTGTATTTTTAGTAGAGACGGAGTTTCACCATGTGGGGCCAGGATGGTCTCAATCTCTTGACCTCGTGATCCACCCTTCTTGGCCTCCCAGTGTGCTGGGATTACAGGCGTGAGCCACTGTGCCCAGCCAGAAATTAATGCTTTTAAATAAAGTTCCTATTTCCTCTGAAATATACTGGGATATCTGAATCATTTTTTTTCCTTTTAACGCTACACTTCTGGGAATACTGAAGGTACAAAATAAAAACTGGCATACTGTAATAAATATTTAGGTACTTTATACCTGCTCTAATGATAAGCAACACTTTTGTTTTCCAATTTAAGCACTGAAATTAAAATAGGAAAAATTCCAAGTAGATACAAATAACAAATGGTTTTAAGGGCATATTTATGAGTCACTGGTCATAATATATTGCTCTGGTTCATTACCAAAGAGGATCTACTAGAAGAAAACAGAAAATTTATGAATAGGAGTTCTTTAAATAATAATCACTTGAGATCCTGAAAGTATCCTTTGCCCTGCTTGTAGTTAATTAGGGTGTGAAAATATTATTTAGGTCTAACTCCTTCATTAAGGAAAAAGAACTAGAGACACATTTCAGGAAATCCAAACCCATTTATTGATAGGTAGAAATAACTCTTAATGATGACAGAAGAACTTCAGACACGATCGTTACTTATCTAATTGTTCATCCCTAGAGTTCCATCTCTAGCCAAGAATATATGTTCATATAATCCAAGATTATTTAGCTAGTAAGACTTCTATTCAAATTGTATATTATTCGAAGCAGATGCTCCACTCCAACTAAATAAACAATCTGCAATAAGACTGAATTAACCAGAATGGAATAACAAGTTCAGTTCCATCCCTTTCATCTTTACAGAGAAACAACATTAAAATCCCTTATACATCTATGAATAAAGCTTAAGAATTTTAAGTATGGGCCATACATCATCCACGCAGGTAATAGAAGAGAGACAATACATCTAGACACAGCCTGGAGTAATGGCTAAATACATACATAGCTTTCATATTTTACCTCTTTTAGCTTCAGTTTCCTCCCCAGTACGATCAAAATAATAACAGTTATAGCACAGTGGTGTTAGGATTAGTCATAATGCATGTCAAGCTCCTAACACCCAACACAGTTTTTTTTTTGGTTAAAAAAGCATCCTTATTTTATCATGTTTTATTCTTCACAGTTTATTCTGTATATGCTATACAGATGCACATATTTAACAGCTAAGCCCTTAACAAAAAGAGAAATATGGTTTCCATCTAATATACATAGAAAGACTAAAGATAGTTTATATAAAGGCAATATTACCATATTGCCAAAACCAGTTTTACCTGAACACTCATCATATATACTTTCAAACAGTCAGGAAATACTTTCCTTTAGCGTAGGAGTCAGCAAACTTCATGTACAAAAAGCAAGTTAGTAAATGTTTCCAGTTTTGTGGGCCATGCCATTTTTGTCATAACTACAAAACTCTTGTCATAGTATCAAGAAGCCACAAAGAATACCTAACAAATGGGCATAGCTATGGCTGTACTTGAATAAAATTCTATTCACAAAACAGGCCACAGTCTGAATTTAGCCCAAAGTTCACCAACCCCTGGTTTAGATCACTCTGATCTTAAACCATAGGCAGAACATAGTCTGGTTAAAAGCTTAAAACCAAGAATCTTTAACTTCTGCATCACCTCCATATTTTCTTTCTCACATATTAAGAGGAGTAGCCGTGAGCCACAGCCAAGCAACTGAATCAGAAATGGAGAATGATAGTGCTGCATCTGAAACCAAATCAGTTGTCTGGCTGGCAAGCAGTATGAGTAATAAAGTGAGACTAGAAAAGGTGAGAACTAAAGACACTTTCAAGGGCTTCCAGTCCAAATGCCTCAAGCTTGTAAGACCACAATGGGAAATACCTCATGCCCTAGCATATACATGCATACATGCGTGCAAGTTATCTCCTACTATGCTTCACTAGTTCAGTGCTCTTTCCATAAATGAAATAAAATGAAGAATAGGTAAATCAAGGAAGCAGCTATTAAAAGGAAAAAGGTCAGCAGTCCTTTGTTTTAAATACAAGTAACCGCATGTCCATTGTAGCAGGGGATCCCAAAGTGTGATCAATCCAAATCTTACCTAATTTTTAGGTCTCAGGTACAAGTTGGAATTCAAAAATAAGCCTCTGAGACCTGGGTAGCTCTGCCAATAAGTATGTGACTTCATCCAACCTCATTATGGAGCTAATGGGTAAGTAATTACATGCCAAATACCCATAGAAATGATTTCACAGATGAAAAGAGGTTTTGAAAATGTAAAAGGAACATGTTAGTGAAAAGTACCCCAAAGAAGAAAAAAATAAAACTTGCCAAGAGTCACAGAGCAAGAAAGTACCAGAGCCAGGGGCTGAACCTAGGCACTATGGGTTCTTTACCCTTAAACACTACATTAAGTGTCTCCTGAAAGTGAGGCAGGATTAGCCATTTTCAGAATTATCCAGTACAGCTGCCTCCAATGGGCACAACCTCAAGAGAAGGTATTCCCCATTCCACCCATTTGGTAGCATGGTGATGCTGCATCCTATGAGAATAAACATGTGGTAAACTTTGAACCATATAATATGTCACCGTCTCTCAGGCATCCCTGATATCACTGACAGGAAAGGGTCTTTATTAGAAAAGCTATAAAAGTCTAGCTAATTAACTAAAATTTCTACAAATAATTTTATTTAAATACGGTGACTTAAGGCTGAAAATTTATATGATCATTAACACTATCCTATCACTCTTGCTTGGCAACCTTCACTTTTCACCTCACCTCCCCCTAAAGCATGTATAAACCAGTGAATTTTCTATCTTTGAAAACATTAAAAGCAATTTTGTTTGGACTATTTTTGCAGTAGCCCTTGCACAAACTGTAGGATAATAAACCAGGTGTTTTCCCAAAGATCATTAGTGAGTATATTTACCCAAGTTTCTTTTCCTATTTTTTATACTTTTAACTATTCCAGTAAAAGGTCTTTTTCACTTAGTGTTAGATACACAATCTAGAGAAACTCATCGAACAAAGTAATAGAGAGTAAATGTAGTGAAAAATAAAATTCTCAACTGAAGCCATATTTACATTTTGGTAAAATTGGAAACCACCCAAGCTCATATTTAAACATATCTTTGTTTTGTTTTGTTTTGTTTCTCCTGGAAAGATTACTGATTACTGGTGGGCTCCACTTCACCCATATGAGACACACACTGGCTTATTTCAGCAGTTGCTCCTGACTTAGCTAAAGCATGATAGGAGATAGATCATTTCTCTTTTATGAAGGGATGTAAAACAGAATTCCGTGACCCAACCTCCTAGAGGAAGGGCAAAGACCTGCTTTGAGGGTTTGAATTTAAAGTTTTACTTCAGATTGGCAAAGGAAATTTAAATACACTCAACTACATTTTAAGGAGGTCAACAATTAAGTTTTGTAGGACTTTGAAATACACTTCAAGAAAATAGATAACCAATTAATTTATGTAAATAATTAAAATGCATCTTGAAGTCAAAAAACGAAAAAAAAGAACACTTTTTTAAGGAGGATCACTTGAGCCCAGAGTTGGAGACTACCCTGGGCAACATAGGGAGACCCCACCTCTACAAAAAATAAATCGAAAAAAATTAGCCAAGCATGGAGCATGACTATAGTCTCAGCTACCCAAGAGGCTGATTACTTGAGCCTCGGAGGTCAAGGCTGCAGTAAGCCATGATCGCACCACTGCACTCCAGCCTGGGCGGCAGAGTGAGACCCCATCTCAAAAATAATAATAATAATTATATATATACATATATATATAACTTTATCTTCCTATATTTTTCATTAATATTAAACCCCTTGCGTATCAAAATGTTTCTAGACTAGGTTAACATAAAAGGTATATGGGCCAATGTTTGGGTTTTTCAAACTTCTTAAAACACAGTTCTTAAGAATGATGTTTTTTTTTCTGTCATTTCCTTCGGTTAGAATAGATAATTGGATATCATCCTCATTACAACCAGTATATTAACTATTGCTATTGGATACATTAACCAGTTCTTCTCATTCTAAGCATAATTTAATGTCAGTTTAGCCTTCTGTCTGGTCCAGAGCAAACAAGCCACTCACACAAACACAAGCAAATCATTTTGTTAATGTTGACTGACATCAGAACCCTGGATGTCGGGGACCTTTGCTCCCTTTCTCATAAAGACAGCACTCTGGGCTTTAAGGGAAGTTTTAGTGAAACTTTTAAGATAATCTTTAAAAGTGTCAACTTCTGACCAAATCAATGCTGAAACCTGAATCACAGTAACTTTCTCCTCAAATTTCCTCCCTCAGTTGAGTGCATATGGTTACCATTTTGTGGAATCACCACATAAAGATTTCCCAAGCAGCAAAAAGCACTGCTTTGCACAGACATTAAGTGACATGTAAGTCAATGGCCATTCTAACCTAACAAAGACAGCGTTAAAGGAGGGAATAGTGAATAAAATTTTACACTGGGTCTCACCAAGATTCAGGTTTGTGTATGTTTTCATTTCTATACCAACAAAGAAACTATTTGGACTCACCCTCCAATTTCTACTTTCAACTACTACTTAGAAACGTGTGCCAATTAATTTGAAAATTTCTCCACAATATCCTATGATATTAGAAGCTAAGTGCTGTGTACATTTACATCATCATTAGTTAGTATTTTAGTTAGGAAAACATCTAGATCAAGCTTGTCCAACCCACAGGCAATAATTTAATGGAGATAAGAAGTTAACCTTCTTTTGCTTCAAACTCTAGTATATCAGAAGTTCATGGTTCCTAAGAACAGTACGTATGAAAACATCTCCAAACTTGAAATATCCTGATCTCATCAGAGTTAGATGATTGGGGCCAGGCACAGTGGCTCACACCAGTAATCCCAGCACTTTGGGAAGACAGAGGGGTTAGATTTCTTGAGCCTAAGAGTTCAAGACCAGCCTGGGCAACAAAGTGAGATCTCCATGTCTACAAAAATTTTTTAAAATTAGCCAGGAGAAGTGGCATACACCTGTAGTCCCAGCTACTTGGGAGGCTGAGGCAGGAAGATCTCTTGAGCCCAGGAATTTGAGACTGCAGTGAGCTATTGTGCCACTGTACTCCAGCCTAATTGACAGAGCAAGACCCTGTCCAAAAAAATAAAGAAGAAAGAAAAAAATGATTCACTAAAGTATTATAAAACTCATTTATTCAACATTCTTTCAATTTTCCCTCCAGCCCTTGCTCTAAAACATAATGACCAAGTTTAAATCTATCAAATTATAAGGTTTATTGAAAAAGGTGAACACAGTTCTTCAGAATAAAATATAAAAACCAAGAAGATTTTAAATTTCGAGTATGGGGGAGGAAAGCTCGCAAATAAGATTTGCATAATAGATTAAAGCACTAGCAGTATGAAGATAGCATTTGAAGTCTGGTATCTTCTCTGTAGTATTATAGCTTTCATGACTCACTTCTCATCTCAAGCCATACCTTATACTTTGAAATATTCAAGTCACTAAAAATAGATAAAATAAATTATTACAATGTGCTTCTGACAAGGAAATCCTGGCAAGTAATTATTAAAAATAAAACTGCCCCAGCCAGGCGCAGTGGCTCACACCTGTAATCCCAGCACTTTGAGAGGCCGAGGCAGATGGATCACCTGGGGTCAGGAGTTCGAGACCAGCCTGGCCAACATGGTAAAACCCCATATCTACTAAAAATACAAGAATTAGCTGGGCATGGTGGCGGGCACCTGTAATCCCAGCTACTCAGGAGGCTGAGGCAGGAGAATAGTTTGAACCCAGGAGGTGGAGGTTGCAGTGAGCCGAGATCGTGCCATTGCACTCCAGCCTGAGCAACAGAGCAAGACTCTCTTAAACAAACAAAAAAAACTACCCCTAATTCATGTTCCAATAAATGTAGGAAAAATCTCTCAACTTCATCACTCGAGTAAGGGCAAACTGCAACAAAAATGAAGAGTTTGTCTGTATCATTTGCAAAAAAGCAAAGGATTGATAATATGTAGTATTGATCATAGAGGAGATAACAACAGAAGGACAACTGGTACTTTGAGGGCAACTTGGTTTCATTTACCAAAGTTGTTAATATACTTGCCTATAATCCAGCATTTTCACTTCTACCCTACATAAATATTGGCATATGTTTAGTCCTGAGTCCTACAAATACAAGCTAAGGCTACCAATACTGCAAGAAGCAAAAGCAAAATGTCTATGGGTCTTTTTAGATGAACTCAATGGCTGGAGGGAAAAATTTAAAGAACAGACTTGAAAGGCACTGAGAGCAAAATGGCTTGCAAATAAATATACCCTCAAACTTTGGACTAATGAATAATAGAAAGATATCATGATAGTCAATTCATGTCGAGAATCTAAATATTCAACATTGATAATTGATTAAGACAAAGCATATTTTAAGAAACAACATAGGATCTAGCAATTATTTGGCCAAATGCTGACAGAATAAAAAGATCCAAATATGTAAGAGAGGCAAAGAGATGTTGAATCAATTACAAAAATGGAAAGAAGAAAGTGTCATAGGAGATCTGTGACATAAAAGTATCCCTTCCTAGCCACGAGCTGTTTCAGCTAGCAATTTAGTGGATTAAGAAAATAAACACAGGGAAACTACTTATGAGAAGCAACATTTTATGATAAGCTATCCAAGAAAAGATTGATTACACCAATAGCATTTTAAGTCAGCCAACAATAAACTTATCTAAAAAATGGCTATAACTTCCTAGTATTCTCCTGACATCTAATTACATAACTTACCTCCTTTTCACTTATCATTTCAGTAACTGCAGGCCTTTTCTGAAGATAAAATCAGAATGCAAAATAGATTAGGTTTAATAGAGGTAGACACATCATAAGTATTTCCGATGCTGCTTTATCTGGAAGGGATGGGTTTATAACTTTGCCAGAAGACATAAATATATATTTTTTCATTATGAAATGCTTGAACTACGACTGTGACTACCTACCCAGCTACTATTACTCATAACATTATTTAATTTAACATTTTTACTCTTAGCCTGGCATTAGTAAAATAAAATCTGTTCCTAGAAATAGCATTTTCAATTAGTGGTCTACAATACAATCAACTTGTAAAGTTACATGTTGATATGGTTTGGCTGTGTCCCCAACTAAATCTCATCTTGAATTCCCAGGTGTTGTGGGAGGGAGCCGATGGGAGGTAATTGAATCATGGAGGCAGGAGTTTCCCATGCTGTTGTAGTGATAGTGAGTAAGTCTCATGTGATCTGGTCATTATTAAAAGGGGGCGTTTTCCTGCACAAGCTCTTTTTGCCCACTGCCATTCCACGTAAGATGTGACTTGCTCCTCCTTGCCTTACGCCATGATTATGAGGCCTCCCCAGCCACGTGCAACTGTAAGTCCATTAAACCTCTTTCTTTTGTAAATTGCCCAGTCTCAGGTATGTCTTTATCAGCAGCATGAAAATGGACTAATACACATGTTAAACGTGCTAAGAAAAATAAGAAAATACCACCCAGGGTCAAGTCCTTTCTTAACCCCCCTTTTAGCTCTCACCATTATGATTAATTTTAGTCTACGATTTGGTTATTACCATAAATTTTACTCAGACCAAGAAGGTACATGGAGGAAGTCAGGCTGGAGGAAGTAAGACATGAAAATCATGGTATAGAGGAAGCAATTAGCTGATATTCCAAGTAATTGTATTTGTCTAAGATTCTTTCATGAAATGCATTCAGGTTATTTTTCAACAGCTTTTAACCTCCAACCAGTGAAGGACTGCTGTATCTAGAAGGAAATATGTGCACCCTCTCCCTGCTGCGATCAGGTCAACAAGTAAATATACCCGCAAAACAAGAATCATCCAATTGATAGGATTCTGCAGTTCACCCTCAGTCCCCTTTAACAATCTATAAAAAGGATTGACTATGTTTCATATGAAGATTTGTTTTTCATATATTCTGAGCATATTGTAAAAGAGAAAAAAACTACTTTTTGCTGGGCTGATATTAGCAATAACATAGTCATGTTTTCAAGAAATATTATTTCTACCAAAACATTAAAAATCACTATGAATGATTTGTCATGTGGCCTTGCATCGGGCTGTGGTAACCTCCACAACAGGCAGTCCTAAATTGGAGTATCTGTGATTTCTTTAAAGACCCTAACAGCACAGTGAGTGAAAGTCTACTGAATCTGATTCAACGGCATCAACTGCATCTCCAAGGGTGAAGTGAGAACTGTGTGAGTCAAAGAAAACTTTATAGTACTATAAAATACTGGTGTAGAAGTCACAGGGGAGGGGAACTGCAGGGTAAGTGAGGGTGAGAGCTGACTTCCTGCCCAGTCACTAACTTGGCTGAGGCTGGGCCTTCAGTGGCAAAACTTCCTTACCAGCCTTAAGTTTGTTTATTTTCTTTTTGAGATGAGGTCTTGGTTCTGTCGCCCAGACTGAAGTGCAGTGGCACGATCTTGGCTCACTGCAGCCTCAACCTCTGGAGCTCAAGTGATCCTCCTGCCTCAGACTCCTGAGTACCTGGGACTATAGGTGCGTGCCATGACGCCTGGCTAATTTTTGTATTTTTTTGTAGAGACAGGGTGCTGCCATGCTGCCCAGGCTAGTCTCGAACTTCTGAGCTCATGCGATCCACTCACCTCAGCCTCTCAAAGTACTGGAATTACAGGCATGAACCACCACACCCAGCCTACCAGCCTTAAGTTTATAATCATAATCACAACCACAGCAAATGAACACATTCCTCTTCTTAAGCATTTCGGACACAAAGTTAAGCTCTCCAAAAACTCAGGATGCCAGCCATATGGTACTTTTTCTAAATCTCAATGTTACCTGGAAGAAAAGTTAGATGTAAACTAGTCAACATTACTATCTACATTAAATACAGAAAATATAAACACACACAGAAAATAGAAACATCTTTTCCCACAGAGAAAGTAGGTGGGGCCTTAAAATTTTTCACTCCTAAATTGAGAGCAGTTTTACTTCAGTTCTATGATCAAATCTATTCTCTACATATTGACAGCTTCGAGCAGACATAAGCAGCAGCAAATTACAATACATGCCATTTGGAATGCAGTTTTACAATTATAATCTTTAGCTGCATTACATTCACAAAACTCAGAAAGGCTTTATGGATCTCAAAGGGGATTAATGAAAATATTTGGTCAGAACACAAATGAAGTGTAAAGCCAATAGTTATTTTTAAAATACAAAAATTATTTAACACAGTTCACAGCACACAGTAAGTACTAAGTAAACAATAGGGCTTTTTAAATTTATTTAAAAGATCACATATATTCCCAAAAACCAGAAGTAGTAAGTGCTAATATTTTGGTTATATTTATTTCTAGCCTTTCCCACATAATACTTTCTTATAATTTATCGATGATATTTGGAAAAGTCACCTCTTTTTGAAAATTTGCAGTCTCGAATCATTTTGCTAATGATCTAAATCTAGTAATTTTACAATTGATGCTACTGGGCCTTCTAAGTATAAATTCATAATGTCTAAATAATACTCTTTGTTTTCCTCTGTATGTGTGTAAAATTATTTAAATCCATAAAAATGTCTAAAACAATACTAGTAATGGTGATATGGAGCAGATCTTAATTTATCAGTGCTCTTCCTATGAGACAGACTGTTAATTTGTTGGTAAATTAATATCTCTTTCCAATCATCTTCAATGCTACTTCCAATACAGGATATTCAGCAGCCATTTATGGCAGAGTGGCGATAAGCCAGGCAATGTTCTAAGCAATCTGAACAATTCATTTAATCCCCACACCTTGGTGGGGGGTACATTAATATGAAACAATTTATTTAATCCCCACAACAACCTAAAAGTTGGGCATTATTATCATTCCCATTTTATTGATGCGGAAACTAAGGTAGAGAGAGCTTGAGTAATTTGTTCAAGGTCTCATTGCTAGTAAGGCACCAAGCCATAGTTCAAATCCAAGCAAAGCTGGCAATTCCAAACTTCTTTTCAAATACATACTACGAGGGGAAGAGAAACATCACACTTCAGGAGAAAGCCAACACGCCAGCCAGGTATCACCAAGTCAAAAATGCAAACTAGAATGGTAGGCCAGCAGCCTCATATGATAGGCCAGAGAATACTAGCATTCCTGCAATACAGGAAAGATCTCTGGAGAAAGAAGATACATTTTTGTACAAACTATGGCCAATGATAAGAGTTCTCTAAGGAAAGGCAGATTTCATGCTTCAGACACTCCACATCGTAGAGTAATGGCTTCCTGTTGGCCCAGAAATCTCATAGACTTCTCAAGCCAGTGAATTTTAAGTAAGCTGTTGGCACTAATTCTCTTTCACTCCTTTCTCCCTATTTCTTCCCTTCATGAGCGGGAGGGAGGCATGGTCTCATTTCAGCAGCTGTGACTCAGCTGTCTACTCTACATGCCCACACTAGGAATTTGGACAACCCTTTAGAGATGCCATTTACAAGTGAGAAACTGTTGGGAGAACAAGGATGTGTGTCTCTTTCAGTTAGCATCTCTTTTGTATAATAAATATTTTTAACCTAGTTTATTTCAGCATCTACAACCCATATATTTCCTCAGGAAGGGCATTTAGTTTACTAGAACCAGCTATTTGAGAATGATATCTGTATTTAAGCCCGCCTACATATCCCTAAATCAGGACAAGGCAATGATATTCTAAACTGTCTCCTACAGAGTTCAAAGCAATCCCATAAAGGAAGAGAAAGGAAATATCAAGGGTATCTGTCAAGTGTCTGTCTGCATAGAGTACTGCACAGACCAGGGCATAAGAAAATATTCGCTGGTCCCTTTCATGAATTCCATCCTAGTTTTCAAGGAAAACGCAGAGCTCTACTTATTCTAAATGATCATTTATTTAAAATGAAAAAAAAAAATCAAACGTGAGGAGTTGTGAAAGATTCCCAAGCCCACTTAGTACAATTCTCCACCCAGTATAGGAATGTCCTCTACAGTCTCAAGACAGATGGCCTCTCTGCATCTGCTTGGATATTTTTCATACTCTTCATCTTAAGAAAGGGCAGGACTTCTGTGATATCAATGGTATTCCTCCGCGGTGTCTTTGAAATCACTGGACTATTCAGATGGAATGGCACAGCACATTTGAGAAATTAGATCTTTCCAAAGGCTACACCCTATTGAATGTAACATAACCACTGGAAATCGGAATTGAGAATGACTTTAAGAATCATTTAAGCACAGGTCACCACAATCTAGGTCAGTTTAGTAAGAAGTCCATGGGAGTATATATGTGATGCCCACCTAGAATGATCACTTTGTAAGGATTACCTTCCTATACTGACCCAACTTTTCAAAACATGGTTTTATTTCTGTTGCCCTTTTCTTACTCAAACCAATGTCTACTTAAGTTTTCTCTTTCTTTACTATTTAGTTGACCTTAATAACCCTATTAACAAAAGTCTAACAGTAGTTAATAAATCACTAAAAGAAAAGAGAAACTATAGTACTGGGATTCTGATAGCTCATGGGTCACAATTGGGAGAAAAATAAAAGTAGATTCATTCAGCCCTTAAGAAGGACTGAGTAGAGTAACAAATTCCCTGTGATACTCCCCAAACTCTAAGGCACAATCCTATTCATCCTAAATATAATTATAATAGTAAATAAATAGATACTCACAGAAAAAGTCCACATTTTCTCCAACTCCTAGTATTAGAGTTTCAGAACCAGAAGGAATGTCAAGATTTTACCTGAATCAGCTCCCTATCTCCAGGTAGGAAAGGTATCATAGCCTCCTTTCACACCCCAGATTCTCTAAGGTTAACTAAGTTTCTCAGACTCACAGTAAATGATGAGTGTCTCCATCGCAGGACCCCTTCTTCCTAGTGCAGCAGTTCTTTCCCTGTTGCACACCACCCTGCAATGTTTAATTATTCAAGTTGCCTCTGTCAGCCGATTTGATTTTTTAAATATTTTTTTGGTAGTATGCACAAATGAAATAACCTCAGAGTGAAAAAAATTTAAAGAGAAGCTATTGTATAACATTCACCTAATTTTTTAAAAAAATAAATCAAATAGGTGAGAAGTTGGATTGCCTTCCCACTACTTATTTGTAAAACCTTATCTTCTGGAGGAGATTTGTTCTTTTATTGTTCTGTCCAGTTGATCTAATGTAACAATGCCATTTCTAAGCTTTACTAAGTGTCGTATACAGAATATGTGAAACCAAACACTTACTTCATAAAGTAACCTAAACGGTTTTATTAAGTCACATATTATGTGTTCAGACTGTAGGTGGTACTTTCACTTAATATTTACAAATGTTTCATTTAAGTTTTATATTATTTAATATTTATGAATATTAATTTCCATTTTTTCACTTGATATAAAATGTTAACATTTTATTTACTATAAACATTCAATTTCATGTAATATTTACAAACAAGGTCAATGAA
Organism: Symphalangus syndactylus; assembly: GCF_028878055.3. Lineage (NCBI taxonomy): Eukaryota > Metazoa > Chordata > Mammalia > Primates > Hylobatidae > Symphalangus > Symphalangus syndactylus. Next base: position 106,178,287 of record NC_072424.2, read on the forward strand.
AAAGTTCTCATTTTACACCTCAGAAAACTGCTTTAAAGAACAGTTCATTGATTTGGCCAAGGTCAGATAGCTATTAATTGGCGAACTGAAATGTGTTATCCGATTCCAAAGCTTGTATACTTTTCAAATAAAAGCAACAGGGGTCTTGATGACATCGCGGAATGAAGAAATGGCAGGGACTGTTCAGAAGCATACAGTCTAGACTAGGGAAATATTACAAAATCAGGTAATTTTGTTTTTTCTTTGATAAAATTTCTTTAATTTGCACTCACTTGCTCATATGATTCAAGGTTTGGCACAACCTGGCAGAAAACACAGACAGTCAAGGGCTATTGTCTACAGATCACCGTACAAAGCTCCTCCCAACGATCTCAGAATTGTCCAACGGCAAGAATTCTATGTGAAAATTGAAAGAAAAAAATGTTTTTCTCTAGGAATCTTAGTTTTTAATCTTGAGAGAAATCTGGATGAAGAATCATATAAAAATTTAACTTGTTCTTAATATCCAAGGCCACAAAACCATTGCCACAATTAAGAATGCTTTTTCTTTTAATGAATAAGTTAGCTATTATTTTTAATAAACACAAAAGAACTGTCTTCTTATTTTCAGTGGTGAAAAACATGCCATTTGAGATATGCAGTGAGAAAAAAAAAATTATTGTCACAAATCACTTCCACAAAGCCCTCTGGCAGAGATGACTCTTGAGGATAATGTCCATTTGTTAAGTTCTCCTCTCTTCAGAGAGAACAGGCTGGATCCACTGAGCAGCACCTGAACCCAAGAGGCAGTAGATGAGCCTGTTGAAGATAATGGCATGATAAACAAACCTTAATCCAACCAGCGTTAAGATTACAATAATATTAAATCCCTCTATAAAAGATTCTTGATGTTTATTCACTCAATCACAGTAATCTGTTTGAAACCAGCAGGGTCCATGACACATAGGAAGGCTTAAATAAATTACTATTCAAAATAACTGAAAATTTAAAAAAAATTCCATTCCTATATATATGACAAAAATGGTGGTTCTGCTAAATTTTTGATGGTTGAGATTAAATGTTTGGGGCTGATAATATATTTGTAGGTGACATCAGAGCTCACTAAATCTAGTTAACAGTAAAGAATTTAATTCAATAAACATGTAGTGAAGTATCAGTACTACACTCAATTTGGGGAATACAGAGATGAAAAGTGCCTGTCCAAAACAGGACTACAGAAATATAAGTAAATAATTACAGTATGAGAAATATACGCCATGTATACAGGCAGCAATTGGATACATGGTTAATAAGTACTTATACTTGGGTGGATGGTCAAAAAATACTTCACAGAAGATCTGACACATTAACTAATTTTTGCAAGAAGAATGACGACCACCAAAAAAAAAACAAAATAGTACAAAAGCAGCATGATTAATGATTAATGCAGCATTAACTTTGTTGATGGGCAGGATCAAGTTGAAGGTGGAATACTAAGATAAGAACTGGAGAGGTGGCCGGGCGCGGTGGCTCACGCCTGTAATCCCAACACTTTGGGAGGCGGAGGTGGGCGGATCACGAGGTCAGGAGATTGAGACCATCCTGGCTAACACGGTGAAACCCGGTCTCTACTAAAAATAAAAAAAAAATAAAAATAAAAAAATCAGCCGGGCGTGGTGGCTGGTGCCTGTAGTCCCAACTACTCGGGAGGCTGAGGCAGGAGAATGGCGTGAACCCGGGAGGCAGAGCTTGCAGTGAGCAGAGATCGCGCCACTGCAGTACAGCCTGGGCGAAAGAGCTGGAAAAAAGAACTGGAGAGGTAAACAGTACTCAATAACAACTGGCTTTTATTCCATGCTGAGTATGCTGTATTGCCTTGTAATGAGGTACATCAGTGAGATCTGTGTTTTAACACATTAACAATAGTATACAGGATAGATTGTACAAGCCCATCCACAGAGACAAAAACAAAATTTGAAGATGTGATAGCAATAGTCTGGGTAAGAGTTGGTGAAGATCTAAACTAACTCAGGTTTAAAACCAGATCTACTGTTGGTGTTGTGCTATACACATAATTATGGATATAATAATTATATATAATAAAATTACATAGATATAATAATTATATAATTATAATTATATAGGCAATATCACCATATAATTATAGTTATCTCAGATAATTATTATAATTTTATGTATATATATATATACTGTAAAGTAGGACATTTTATCTAAAATCTGTGTTTTCCCCTTTTTTTGTATAGTACTCTGACATGCCTTGGAAAGTAATTCCTTTTTTTTGTTGAGCTAACATTTACATTTTCAAAACAATCTCATTAGTTTTAACAAGTGGTCAAGTATTAAAGATACACGGTATGTGTGAGGAATAAGACAGCCAAGAAGTTAAAATACCAGGACAAGATAAGCCACTCTGAAAGTCATGCCTAGGAAGACAATAGAGTACTAATTTTAATTTCAAAATTGCTCTACGGATCATAATATTCTCCCTGCAACCTTTCCCAAGAATAGGCCATTAAATATCAGCACCTCCAAAGAGAAGTTTATACACTATTTGTACATAGAAAAAATATAATGGTTAATAATGCAAATTCAAAAGCAATCATGTTAGAATGGAAAGCATGGGAGTCATTTAATAATGTCAACAGGTACAGATCACTTTAATACAAGAAAACTAATGTGTTGGCTTATCATTAAAGGTTCTTTCTGGGTCTATCACTATTATAAATCATTCTGACTTCACTAACATGTAATAATTAGGCAATAAAGCTGGGCCTTCCATTTTGATTTGCTTAATAACAAGAAAATTTGTTTGATCATCATGGTATTTTTGTCACTCAGTATCTCTTCCTTAATTTTCTCGTAGCTAATAATATTGCCAGGAACTCATGGTTTGCTTTTCCTCCCTGAGGAACAAGCAGAATTCCACAGGGAATCTTACTTACATGGTATGAGTAGAAAAAGGAACGTGGTCCTTTTCGTGTCTAATTCCCAGACACATTCTTGGCAACCACTTTGTGTGTGTTCCTCTCACACTCTTGACATTCTGGGCAATGTATCACATTAATTCCCACCCATATACAGAGAGATGAAAGAGAAAGTAAAAATGCCTAGGTGCAAGTGAATTTATTTGTTTTTAAATTATTTTTAGATGCAAAGATGGACGCTAACATTCTATTAGACACTGTATCGCGTCAAAAAAAATTGATATGTATTTTTACCAATGCTAGGCTTTATGAATTCCATTTATTACAAAGGTCTAACCATCTAAAATCTATTAGGTGTTAATTTTTAACATAATCACAGTTCCTTCAAACCACCCCCACCCTCGCACTCCTCAAAATTCCAAATACTCCAAATAAAATGTTACCTTTAGGAAAAATGTGGTTTGACCTAGAGGTCCCAGTTCTCATTACAAACTTGTTCTGCATGTCCTAAATCAGGGGTCCCCAACCCCCAGGTCATGGACCGATACATGTCTGTGGCTTGTTAGGAACCGGGCTGCACAGCAGGAGGTGAGCCCTGGCCAAATGAGCATTACTGCCTGAGCTCTGCCTCGTGTGTCAGATCGGCTGAGGCATTAGATTCTGATAGAAGTGTGAACCCTATTATGAAGTGCACATGTGAGGGATCTAGACTGCGAGCTCCTTATGAGAATCTAACTAATGCCTGCTGACCTGAGGTGGAAGGGTGTCCTCCCTATACCAGCCCCCCAATCCCTCACCCTCATCCAGGGAAAAAATTGTCTTCCATGAAACCAGTTCCTGGTGCCAGAAAGGTTGTGGACCACTGTCCTAAAGCATCTACCATAAGCATATGTCCACTGTATCCAGATCCTGAGCCTCCTCCTCAGCACCAGAACACTACTAAAAGCAGCAAGGGGGAAACTGAGGAACAAATCACACCTCTGCCAAATTTTAAGTGTTGCCTAGGGTGTCTCTGACTTTATCTCAACCACCTTCTTGTCTATATCATTGTTTTGTTCCATCCCTATTTTTGATGCCTATCCCTGCTCAGAAATACTTCACTGTAATGATCCCCTCTAGCTCTGTAAAGCACTCTATTATGTCACCAATCCACACTACTCCCCAATATACTCAGTCACCTAAGAGCTATGCCTTCCTTTTCTGAAAATTCTTATCAGGACTTTATGGAGAAACCTCCAAATGTCTACAAAGAACTAGTATCCAGTAATTCAAATGAAGTATAAATGGTAACGCCAAAGCTATTCTGTTTTGTTTGGTTTCTGAATGTTTTTAATGTTTTTGTTTTACTACATGATGTCTACAGAGCTGTAAGGAAAACACTTGGGGCATGGGGCCATTATTTGAAATATTGGAGTCTACTACATCTGTGCACTACAGACCAAGGAAAGATTAAAATGGAGACTAAAAGGGGTAAGTGTGGCCTTGAGCTGCCTCTTTTCAATATTAGAAAGTGAAAAGACAGAGAATGGGGTCGGGCGCGGTGGCTCACGCCTGTAATCCCAACACTTTGGGAGGCCAAGGCAGGCGGATCACGAGGTCAGGAGATCGAGACCGTCCTAGCTAACACGGTGAAACCCCATCTCTACTAAAAATACAAAAAATTAGCCAGGCATGGTGGCGGGCACCTGTAGTCCCAGCTGAGGCTGAGGCAGGAGAATGGCGTTAACCTGCGAGGCGGAGCTTGCAGTGAGCAGAGATTGCGCCACTGAACTCCAGCCTGGGCAACAGAGCGAGACTCCATCTCAAAAAATAAATAAATAAATAAAAGAAAGAAAAGACAGAGATTGGAAATTCAATAGGAAACCAATCTGAGAACGTGTTTAAAACTTAAATTTCCAATAATCTTGCTGTTCTGGGAACCTCTCATTGCCAGTGTTGTGGAGCCAGGGCAAGACTGATTCTGGGGTTGAAGAGGATCATATGCTCTTTATGTTCCCAACAAAAAAAACTGTTAAGCAATAATAGCGAGAAGAGTATCTGTTCCTCTAAAGTCTTCCCTCCAAAAAGTAAGGTAACAAAGGATCCAAAAGCTGTGCTTCCAAACTTCCCAAGATCAACTCTTTCTTCTTGGGGAAGATCATGGGGTTGGTTTAGTTAGGTAGGAAATCCTTCATAATAGCTCTCTAGTACTAAAGCCCAATTAGCACCTAGCAAATGAATAATCATGAGTAATACCGAATGTGTATAAGATCTACTATGTTGTGAGTTTATACCACTACATTTCCAAACTTTTTTCGAGTGTATTCAGCCTACCTTGCACTTTGCTTAAAATGTAGCTACCTGTTCTCCCCCAAAAAGGAATGGGAACATTGTCTTTGTCGATAGTGTGTTGAGAAAAATAGTCATCCCAAATAACGGAATCAAATTGAAAGAAAAAATATAAATTGCCTCAATGAGGTTAAAATTCTTGGAATGATCCTTTTTTCTATGCATAGGGAAATTAATCAATAAAATAAACACAAGGCTCTAAACTGAATTATTTGCACAATTTTGCCTGAAATTCTTGCAAGCAGAAAACTAAAATATCTATTTTTCCTTCTTTTATCTGTGAATCAACTGTTGTTTTTTAATCAACAAGTGTTTAATTACTACCCACTAAATCCCAGACCTTACTTTAGGTATATGGAACATGTTTTGATGAATGAGACTTTCCATTGCCCTCAGAATGCTTAGAGCTCCCTGGAGAAGCCCGGGCATAGAAACAAATAATGACAACCCAAGAAACTCGTGGTAATTATTAATACAACAGAAAGTACCAGCAAAGTGATGTGAGCATTTAGAGAGCAGCAGGAATTTTACATTTGCCATTTACAGTCAGGAAGAACTTATGAAAATAACAGCACTAAGAATAAATCATGAAAGATTTTGTCAACTAAAGCTGAAGAAGGACATTCTAGTGGTGGGGACAATATAGACAAAAAGCCACACAGTGTATCTGGAGAACAGTGTAACATGTAGCTTAGATTTGAACCAAAAAACAGTGGCAGAGATAAAGATAGAAATTAAGTGGTTATTCTCAGTATAATAAATTTCAACTCTTGATAAAATGACGAAATTCAATTTTGGTATTTGGAAGAGACCTTCTGTGCCCAGGTAAAATAGCCTACTTGATATTTATATGTTATTGTTTGCCAGCATGTCTTAAATATCAATATCATCTTTCCTACATTAGCTTCTAGCTGCTTATAAAAAACACAATCATTCTTTTCCATATTGTTGTTTAAAATCAACATTGATTAATCTGACAGATATATTTTTCCTAATGTCATTTATAAACAAGTAAAAATTCACTGTATTTTTAGTACATCAAATGGTAAAGAAAAGTATTAGAATATTTTATCTTAAAATTATAAAGCAATAAAGTTTTGGGGGAAAATAAATCTTACCACATGGAATAAAACTGGAAAATATAATTTGGGAGTTTATGAGTTTGGAAAGATGGGAGCAAAAAGGGATATGAAAACAAAATAGGGCTGGTTGACAAAAGCAGTCCCATAAATATTTTTAAGAACACTGGTGTTTGTGGCAGAAGATATTAGTCAGTCTCTTTTCCTAAAAATGAGAATAAGAGAATGGGGAGTTTTTTTTTAAGTGTTTATTATTTGTCTATTTTCCTTTTTTTCAATCTAATGGTAATACTCCTCTAACAAAGATTTGAAACTCGTTGAATATAAGAATAGGATTTTTTACAAATCATTCAAGACGACTCTTCATGAGTATTCACTTTTCCAGAATTACAATTCATTTCAGGAAGGAAGGACTCAGTAACTACATAAGAGAGCACCTCTCCACTTCCCACCTTACATGATACACCCAAAATGTACTGCTGTTCTCTTCCCAGAATTACAAGGATCAGCGTACAAACAGCAGAGAGGAGTTGATTATAAATGACGAAATTATCATGAAATAATATTTCTTCAAGCTCCGCAATCAATCTAAAAGAAGCAAAAATTGTGTTCTTAAAATCCTTCTGGTGTAAAAAGCGTTTGGGTTTCGTTAATGTTTTGGTTCGGCTTATAAGAACACCTTGCTCTTATAAACTAACAATTCATGATTCATGAGGCTAGGCCCATTCAAGTAAGAAACACACATTGCTAAACAACATACAAAGGCTCATCCACCTAAGAGGCCTGGCCAGCAACCAGGAGCCAACAGAGCTGCTTTGTATTTCTTCAGGGAGATCCCTCTGCCTACAACTGTATTTTTGTGTTGTGTATTTTCAAAGTGTGTTGTTGAAAGGTTATGTTTAATTTTTCACGATGCATTATTTTTCCTCATGCACACATTTTTAGTATGTTATTTTTGTTGTTATTTCAGGAATGAATTTAATATTTTAGTCTCTGCATGTGTGCACATGCATGGGTATATGTAAATTGATTTCGTTATCTTTAATCGGTAAAAACTCACTCTCCCCCACCTTCTTCCAACAAATATAACTCTACTGTGAAAGCTGAATCACCGGGAAACTCAATGGTCATACTACTGCATGGAGAAAAAGAAGAAAAAAAATGAAGCCAACACACAAAGAGAAATAGGTAAGTGAGATGAAGATATCATTGGGGTCTGTGTCGCATTTCTAGTTGTTCCAGAGGTCAGACTGCATTCCTGAGCTCTCCATGGCTTCTTGTTTATTATTCACTTCATCTTTGGACTTCATTAGATTCCCATGTACTTTCCAATATATTCCTTTTTCCCTTCCAAATAGTCTGATCTTTGTTTGTAATCAAAAGGTTCACATTATTGGTTCCATTTGTTACAGCATGGGAGAATGCTTTTTTCCCAAAGAACTCAAAATAGTTTTTAACATTTCACAGATACAAAAAAAAAAAAAAAAAAAAAAAAAAAAAAACCTGAGCATTTCCGAAGTTTAGAAATATTAAAAAATAGAAGAGGTTGAAATGTCTAACATAATAACCTGGTCAGTTTCTGGTACATACTGAGCTAACACTAAAATTTTCAAAATGACTCCTCTTCATTCCCTAATCTATGTGGTTCAAACTCAAAATGCACATACAGTCATCTTAAAATAGGTTCAGCTATCTCTAGCAATTATAAATTCTTTCCATGAATAAACTTTTTCTAAGCACCTAAAATCACATGAATATATCTGCCTGACAAAAATCTGGAAAGTCCAGCATCTCTGATTTAAAAAGAAGGAACTATTTGTAATTTTAGTCTCTTGTTCTTAATGCAGGATCTGACCATTGGTTAGTAATGCAACAGCTGTGATTAACAACAAATAAAAACTATTTTCAGAGTCTTCTCATGACCTAGCCACATTAGCAATCTAAAAATAAAAAAGGAAAAGTTTTTAAAAGCTTAACCTTTTATAAAGTGACTAAACTTCATCAAGCCATCACAAACAGATTTCTAGGACTTTTTTTGAGAAGAAGAAAATAGGATCATTAGTTTAATGACAGTAACATTTGTGCGGGTATACAAACAACATATATGTCAGAACAATTTAATAATTATATACTGAATATGCTTTATGGCTTTTTATAGTATTTTGTTGAATCTATATTTGCTTTGGGGAGTTTTGTTTTAGGTTCTATGTGTGAGTGTGAGTGTGTGTGTGTGTTCTCGATTTTAAAACTATTTCTTGAGTTCTTTAGACCATAAGAACATAATGTATAATAGTAAACACATATTTCAATTTATTTGAATCTTTTTTGAAAACAAACATAGATTGGCCAGGTGCAGTGGCTGACGCCTGTAGTCCCAGCACTTTGGGAGGCAGAGGCGGGTGGATCACAAGGTCAGGAGTTCGAGACCAACCTGACCAAGATAGTGAAACCCCATCTCTACTAAAAATACAATACTTAGCCAGGAGGGGTGGCACATGCCTGTAATCCCAGCTACTAGGGAGGCTGAGGCAGGAGAATCACTTGAACCCAGGAGGCGGAGGCTGCAGTGAGCCAAGATCATGCCACTGCACTCCAGCCTGGGTGACAGAGCAAGAGTCTGTCTCAAAAAAGAAATAAATAAAATACAATATGTAAAAAATAAAAAATAACATGGATTAATTGACGCTTAAGAGAACTATAGCAAATAATATGTGGTGCAAAAAAAGGTTTATTATGGCTGGGTGTGGCAGCTTACACCTGTAATCCCAGCACTTTCAGAGACCAAGGCAGGGAGACTGCTTGAGGCCAGGAGTTCAAGATCAGCCTGGTCAACACAGAGAGACATCTAGTTCCCTACAAAAAGTAAAAAAAAAAAAAAAAATTAGCCAGGCATGCTGTCAGGTGCCTGTAGTCCCAGTTACTTGGGAGGCTGAGGTGGGTGGATCACTTGAGCCCTGGAGTTCAAGGCTGCAGTGAGCTATGATCACAACACTATGCTCCAGACTGGGTGATAGAGTGAGACCCTCTCTCTTAAAACATTAATAAATAAATAAAAGTTTTAAAGGTTAATTTTTACAGCTACAGACAAAGATATAGTACAGAGAAAGAATAGTGGCTGCAGAAAAGTCATTTTGAGACAGGGAGTTCAGGCTTGCTTATCTGGTCAAGTTAATATCTGGAAGATGAAGGCTGAAGCCCACATCTCTCAAGAAAGTAAGATCTTGCTTAAAATTACACTATTCACAGCCATATAAAATCAGGCTAGTAAGTAAATAAGTGTGATGTGGAAGTTCAGAAGGATTCCTTCTCCTTTACTGACAGGTCAAAAAGCCTATGAAGAACAGCAGAAGTCATGAGGGAATTCTGGCTCTATGTTCATTCACCCATTTTCTCTGATCCAAATCAGAATCTCCTTTGGCCCAAAGGCTGGAGGATACTCTTCTAGTGTCACTTCTCTTCCAGAAAAGGGAAGAGCTTACTGTTAGAAACTGCTAAGCCCCAAGTCACTCTCAGGCTACTGTATTGCTTTACCTCAAAAACATCCTTAACAACAGTATTTCAGTAAATCTGACTTTATGCACCATTAAGAATGAAGGACGCTGACAGTCAGTAATGCTAAGAAACTTCCTGATTTTAGATATGTTAAAATGTGAAAAAAAATGCATTTAAGAATCTAAAAACCATGTATCAGCCACGTCCAACTAACATCAAAGAACTGCCAGCTATACTCCTTTCCTTTTTTCTTTTTTTTTTATTTTAATAGGTTTTTGGGGGAATAGGTGGTGTTTGATTACATGAATAAGTTCTTTAGTGGTGATTTCTGAGACTGGTGCAGTCATTACCTAAGCAGTGTACACTGTACCCAATGTGTAGTCTTTTTTTTTTTTTTTTTTTTGAGATGGAGTCTCGCTCTGTCACCAGGCTGGAGTGCAGTGGCGTGATCTCAGCTCACTGCAACCTCCGCCTCCCGGGTTCAAGCGATTCTCCTGTCTCTGCCTCCTGAGTAGCTGGGACTATAGGCACACGTCACCACACCCAGCTAATTATTTGTATTTTTAGTAGAGTCGGGGTTTCACCATGTTAGCCAGGATGGTCTCGATCTCCTGACCTGGTGATCTGCCTGCCTCAGCCTCCCAAAGTGCTGGGATTACAGGGGTGAGCCAGCGCGCCTGGCCCCAGTGTGTAGTCTTTTATCCCTCACAAACCCTCACCCTTTTCCCTGAGTCCCCAAAGGTTAATGTATCATTCTTATGCCTTTGCATCCTAATAGTTTAGCTCCCACATATGAATCAGAACATATGATGTTTGGTTTTCCATTCCTGAGTTACTTCACTTAGAACAATAGTCCCCAATTCCATCTACTCCTTTCCTTTCATAACTTTTCTTCTACTACTACCACAACTATCCCAGGTTAGACCAACATTACTTCAGGCTTAGTCTGAAGTAAAGACTTACTATTGGATGCATCCCTACAAATCTCCTCCAGTTCTCTGATCCATCCTATCTCACATACAGTCTCCAGATCATGGCTCATCCACGTATCTGGGAAGCTTTCATGAGAAAGCTTCCATAGATCCACTCACTGACTCTTCACTCTGACGTTCAGGCACTCTACCACCTTGACTCCATCTACATTTACGCTGGCAAAAAATTGTTTCATAGCATTTTTATGTATTTTGCTTAAAAAAGTGTTTCATAATTAAATAAACTAGCATAAATAACATTAAATACTTTTTTTTACACGAAGACTGCTCAGAATCTTTAATATGTAATGTTTGAAAAATTTCCAGGAGGCAGATATAGTACCCAATGTTTTCAAAACTAATTTCACCATAGAAACCTCTGTGTGCATGCTATCTCTTGGGACTAGTATTCTTGGTGAAATAAACTATGACTTTCTGCTTCCCATAATTATTCTTCTGATTTCTTCCCATAATTATTGCTCTGATTTCTAGTCCTTGCACATTCAAGTCACTTTGTTGAGGATGCCTTTCCCTTATGTGCCTCCAATGCGTATCAGTATTTATCAACTTCACTTTTTTTCTAGGCCTAGTTCAAATATCAGTTCACTTTTAAAGCTCCCCTTGAGGTCTCTAGCTGCAAGTAACATCTCCCAGAGAACACTGTTTCTATTTTTCTTTCATTATCTAACACTTTCTACTTTTCTATTAAAGCTATTTTTACAGTGTTTTATTCAATCCTTATAATCCCTTTGAAAGCATAATCTGGACCTTATCATTGTATTCTTCTCAGCACCCAACAGAAAAATTCAAATATAGCTTAATCCTTATAACTTCTTTTAACTCTCTCAGGACCAAGCTCCTTCAACTGCTCTTCACTTTGAAAACAATGAATGAAACATTTAAAATCTTTAAAATCATATAGGAACAAGATGTAACATTTTCAAAGAAAAACATTGCAGTTCTAACATTTTACTGAACATCTGGTCACTTATCTTGTCATTTGTAATTAAAATGGCTTTTCTATAACCCATGTTGTGGCGGGAAAAGTGAAACAAAAACATTTGTTTCTGCATAAGGTCGACTTATAAAGCTTTTTTTCCTGATTTGCCTGAAAGTAAATATATAATGTCCCTACTGCAAGTAAAAACTATCAAGGAACACTTGTTAAATAAACTGATAAGACTTAAGATTTCAGGGCCTTGACTTTTCCTGGTACTCCTCAATTTCAGTCTTTTGATAATGGAATCTTCCACACAGCCAACACTGCAACTGGTGAGACATAAGTTCTCTTTTCAAAACATAACACACGAATAAGTTTAAAGATTATGATCTTCCTTTAATGTAGTTCTCCATCATGTGTTCTAACGTGCATTAGTACTGAATAGGCACATGTTAAAGGTGTAGAGCTAGCATTGATTTATTAATAACAGTAATAGCTAACACTCAGTGCCACTCTATGCACCAGAGAGTGCTTATGTGCTTTGTGTGCATTATCTCTTAACCCTCACAATTCTTTAAAGAAAGTACTATTATTACCTCCACAAATAAGAATACTTTAAGAGGTGTTATGTAATTTAGCCAAGTTCACACAGCCAGTAATGATTGTTCCAAGATTTTAATCCAGGCAGTCTGACTCCAGAGCCCAAACTCTAAGCCACACCACTCCCTTGCCTGCCTTCTATTTAGGTACACAGGAACTACTGTGCAGTTACAGTCATGGCTGAAGAGCCACTCCTATCAACCCTATCAATAAGCACACTTCTTTGTGCCATTACTGACAATCAGAAGATATGTCACAATATCAGAAAGCAATAATGTCTGTGCTCCTTCCCAGACAAATGAAGTATGTCCTCCTGGAGAAAGACAATGTAACATATGAACATGATTTTTACTTTTTTATGATTCAATTAATCCATTCATTAAATACATTTAATAAATTTATTACTTCTGTATTCCCCAAAGTAAAGCTAGATATGGTCTTCAATTCCTGGATGATTGCCACACCAGAAGTAGTCCCTTCTCCTTAAGCCCTCCCTCCACATAGCCGCCACACAGCCAGGACCAACCACAACCATCAGCTAGCAAGACAATATAAAACAAAATGTTTGGGCCAGGCACGGTGGCTCACGCCTGTAATCCCAGCACTATGGGAGGCCGAGGCGGCCAGATCACGAGGTCGGGAGATCGAGACCATCCTGGCCAACATGGTGAAACCTCGTCTCTACTAAAAAATACAAAAAATTAGCCGGGCATGGTGATGGGTGCCTGTAGTCCCAGCTACTTGGGAGGCTGAGGCAGGAGAATCACTTGAACCCAGGAGGCAGAGATTGCAGTGAGCCGAGATCACGCCACTGCACTCCAGCCTGGTGACAGAGACTCTGTCTCAAAAAAAAAGAAAAAAAAAGTTTGACATCATCCTTTCCATGTACAGTGAAATGAGAAATCATATGAGAATCTGTGGACACTGTGAAATGACAAATCTGCTTCCTAAGAATTCAATGGAGTTACTCACTCAGCAATAAGACTGAGTCCATTCTTCAACTGAATAATTAGCTGCTCAGAATTATAGCAGGATTTCCATCGCTAAGTATTGTACTCCAGCTTAGGAGAAAGCAATTATAGCAATCTAAAGATGCACATCATTAGTAGACTACTAAGGTCTAAAACCTATCGTTATCTATTCTTTCAACTTGTTCAGTAAATATATATTAAATGTAGACACTGTTCTAAGCATACTGAGATCAGCAAAGACAACGAAATGTTCATGGAGTCGACGTTTAACAAGCAATGGCAGTTAGATCTAGGAATGTCATACAGAGTGCTAGAGGGGATACCTCCCTGAGGAGGAACTAGGATGACTGGAAGAAAGATGTCAATGTGAAGATCTGTGGTAAATAGTCATTCCAGACAAACTAACAGCAAGTACAAATTACATCAACAAGTTAACTAACCTACAAACAACTGAATACTCAGAATGAATTTCAATTACCTATGCTGACTAAAGTATAGAGGGGGTCCCCAACCTATGATGGATTGACTTGCAATTTTTCTGTTTAACAATGGTGCAAAGGTCATATACATTCAGTATAAACTGTCCTTAGAGTACCCATACAGCTATCCTGTTTTTCACTTTCAATACAGTATTCAATACACTGCATGAGATATTCAACACTTTATTATAAATAGGCTTTGTGTCAGATGACTTTGCCCAACTGTAGGCTAATGTAAATGTTCTGAAAATATTTAAGGTGGACTAAGCTAGGTTGTAATTTTCATTAGGTTAGGTGTATTAAATGTATTTCAACTTACAATATTTTTCATTTATGATAGGTTTATTGGGATGTAATCCCTTCGTAAATCAAGAAGTATCTGCACATTTGTTAAGAAAATGTAAGGCCTTAAATCCAAGCGATGCTACTAGTAAACTAGGGTAAGTCACTTAGCTTTTGTGCATGTCAATTTCATCATCCTTAAAAGGAGGGACAGGAACACATGACCCTAAGGTACCTTCCAACGAAATTCTTAGAATTCTATGGTCATGAAGTCTAAACTTCAAGTTGCTTTTTCAAAGTAGATAATTAATGTGTACTTCCACCATTATAGCCTTGCCCTACCTTCCTGGTGAAAGAGCTGACAGGGGCTATGTCAAAGATGGGCTCCAGAAAGGACTAAAGCTGTGGTCCACCAGGTGATAAGCCTATGACCTCCAGGTGACTAATACATTATTCCAAGCAACTGAGCTAATGGCCAATATAAAAACCTTCTTGGTTTTTTGATAAAAATAAAGATTCATACTTCCTCGTCCCGTCCTACTAATTAGACTACAATAAAACAAAGGTAATAGTTCCACTTCCAAAGTTATAGCAAAGTAAAATCTTACAACTGAAAACTAAATATATAACTAAAATATAAATATACAACTAAAATAGAAAGTTAATTTTAAACTATAGGCATTTTATCATTTTTGAATTCACTTATTAGGTATGAAATTTTATTTATAAAAGATCAGAATGAAAATTTCAGTAGTTTGTAAGAGATTTTACATGGAATTGTGATGATGAAAAGGTTCCCTGTGGGAATAATAGAATCACCTTGATGGATGAGTATTGAATGACTATGTTTATATAATATGAGGAATTTAAGGGAAGAAACTTAGTTTTGAAAATTGTACACTCCACCAAGTCACTTAGCAATGAGTTAAGAAAGAAATGACTCTAAAACCATGGAAATTCAAACTCTCAGGAAGCAGCTTAATACAGCTTTGACAGGAGACAGCTAGGGAGAAAGTTTAATTCTGTACTTTTAACTCCTTAGTTTCCTCGACTGTAAATAGAAATAGTGTCTTCTTTCTCCCAAGATTGTTTAAAAGATTATATGGGCATTGAATTCTGAAGTAACTAATGAAGATATTAACATATTTTACAAAATCGATATATGCTAGTGGTCCTCCCAAGTCATCTTTTGAAGTCTTTGACTTTACTTGATTGAACAAGCATTTATCAAGTGTTCATTCTATATCAGAGAGTATATTAAGTACTAATGATACGATGAGACTAAAATATATTACCTACCTTTAATATAGCAGAAAAGAGAGGACATGATAACTAATGAAGCAGCTTATGCACTTGCATGAGAGTGTATAAAACAGACATACAAAAATTTAATTCTGCTTTAAAAAAATAATAAACAAGAAAAGTCACAAAAGGGTGACTTTAAGATTTGACGTTGAAATATAAGCAAGAATTTGTCACAGCAAAAAACAAGCCACATAAGGAAAAATGAGACATTAATTTAGGAAAATTTGGATTAGGAAGCCTACTGTGTGCTAGATTCTGAACTGGCACCAAGCACCCCTGGGGAGAAACCTGGAGACGTGAACATACCTAGTGTCTTCCAAAAAGAACAAGCACATCCCACACACAAACATTTAAAGAAATCTTTATTAGTCAACGTGTGATTTTTAATTTTTTTCTTTTTTTTTTTTTTTTTGAGATGGAGTCTTGCTGTGTCACCCAGGCTGGAGTGCAATGGTGTGATCTCGGCTCACTGCAACCTCTACCTCTCAGGTTCAAGCAATTGTCCTGCCTCAGCCTCCCAAGTAGCTGGGATTACAGGCACCCACCACCATACCCGGCTAATTTTTGTGTTTTTAGTAGAGACGAGGTTTCACCATGTTGGCCAGTCTGGTCTCTAACTCCAGACCTCAAGTGATCCACGCGCCTCGGCCTCCTAAAGTGCTGGAATTACAAGCATGAGCGAGCCATCGTGCTCGGCCAAATATTCTTAATTATTGTGCAAATGTGCACACTTTGTATTGTGTTGGGAATGTTTTCCAGGGTTCTCTATAAATTTTAAATAAATATGCAGCCTTAAAAACACAAGCATCCATGATAAATAAAGTATATTTTGAAAAAGAATACAAAATATCTTTGTGAGCTAAGCAGTCTGAAAATGTCTTTTTTAATAAATAAAACACCAGATTCCAATCTCTTCGGCTCAACTGGTGGTCATAGCTGATGATGTAGGAATGAAATCAATTTAAAAAAAATATATGGTTTAGAATTTGGCAGATGTCACCAATAATGTCAAGAGTATATCAACCGAAATGAAATGCCATTTTAGTTAGGGCAAGCCTCATTATGAACTGAAAATGCTCAAGACATGGTCATGTTAAACTCAAAAATCCTAGCATTTCGCTGGATCTAATTGTTTGTTTTTCTTTCTTCCTTTCTTAATGAAGCAATGGTCTTTTACAAAACCTCCTTTAAGCGCATCCAAGGCAATAAAAGCTCAACATGAGATCTCCTTCTCAATCATAAGTACCTAACACTAAAACTGTTTCCAGATGTAAAGCCAAGAGAGAATCCAAATGAATAATGGTTTGCCTACTAAGCAGAGCTATGTGGCAGGCTGACATTTTCATGGAAAATGTACTGTTCTCCACCTCCAACTCTTTTAGACATAGTGGAAAGATGTAACGTTATTTATGTTCTTACCCCAGTGCAAAAAGGAAGAAAGGAAGGATGGAAGAGGAAGAAAAAAAGGGAGGGTAGAGAAAGGAAGGAAGGAAGAGAAAAAGCACGGTTGAAAACACAGCTCCTTAGAGTTTTCTAAAACAATTTGTTAAAATTGTCATAAACCATTGTGATCACCAACTACTATTTTCAAAGGATTTTGTTTTAAATGCTCAAAACAGAAAAATCAAAAACCCCAATGAAAAATAAACACTGCTCCTCATTTACAAAATAGGCAGACTGTGATAACTTCTTATTGTACAAATACTTGGATACATTTTAAATAAGATTCCATTTTTAAGTTAAAAAACCTGATATAAATTAAATCTTTTAGGAATTACTACTGCAGTATATAAACCAAACTGCATCTTTGGTGCCTTTGCAAATGCAATAATGTAATAATAGAGAGAACTTCCTAGGAGACAATGGCTAAACAAATGTACATTTTTCTTTATAAAACTCTGTCCATTTATAGTTATGTAGTAATGAGCCTTGATAATTTAACATGCTTTATATAAAACTCTAGAATCATTTAGGCCCTTTACAAACCATTAAGATTATCAGCTCTGATGTGAATCATACAAAAATATGCCTATGTCTCTGTTTCAGTCCCTAGATAAAACTATTTTAAGTGAGTCATCAATTCCAGATTTTCAAAGTCAAAATATCCTCACAAAGGGCTCAGCTGAGTCTTTTGAATACAGGTATGAAGTACAAAATGAATGTAAACCAATGTTACCCCTACCATATAGGTATGTTGTATTCACAAATACACACACACAGACCCTAACTCAATGTAGTTTATTCAACTTTATTTTTACATTTTTATTATTAATTTTTATTCAGTATTTTTGTTATTTTAAATTTTATTTCCTCAATCCAGGTATAGTCATTTAACTGTCTTATGATGTTGCAGCTATAGTTTATTTTACCCTGATTTTAATATTATTTTAAATATTTTATCCTTTATTCTTTATTATTCAATTTCCATCGTATTTCCTTTAACTATTTGTATCAATACATAAGGTTTGTACATATTTATGTGGTACATGTAATATTTAGATACATGTATACAATATGTATTGATCAAATCAAAGTATTTAGGATATGTACTCAAATATTTATCATTTATTTGTGCTAGGAAGATTTCAAATCTTCTACCTATTTTGAAATATACAATATATTGTTGTTAACTATAGTCACCCTACTGTGCTATCAAACATGAGAACGTATTCCTTCTATCTAACTGTATGTTTGTACCCATCAACCAACCTCTCTTCATCCCCGCTCTCCACACCCCAACCCACACACATCCTTCCCAGCCTCTGGTAATTATCATTCTACTCTCTAATTCCATGAGATCAACTTTTGAAACTCCTCCATGTGAATGAGAACATGTGATATTGTCTTTCTGTGCCTGGCATATTTCACTTACCATAGTGAACTCCACGTCCATCCCTGCTGTTGCAAATGACAGGATTTCATTCTTTTTATTCCAGGGCATTTCTAATAGGTTTTTTGTGTTTTGTTTGTTTGTTTGTTTTTGAGGCAGGGTTTTGCTCTGTCACCCAGGCTAGACTGCAGTGGCTCAATCTCAGATTTCAGCTCATGGCAACCTCTGCCTCCCAGGCTCAAGTGATCCTCCCACCTCAGCCACCCGAGTAGCTGGGATCACAGGTGCACACCATCACACTCGGTTAATTTTTTGTATTTTTGATAGAGACGGGGTTTCGCCATGTTGCCCAGGCTGGTCTTGAACCCCTGAGCTCAAACAATCCTCCTGCCTCGGCCTCCCAAAGTACTGAGATTACAGGGGTGAGCTACCATGCCCAGCCTCTAAGAGTTTTTTTTTTTTTTTTTTTTTTTTACAGACATTTATAAGTAACTTTTACTTATAGATACTAAGAAGATACTTGAGCACAGCAGAGAAAGTTATAGATACACAGTCCAAAAGCCATAAAGAAAAGACAGAAAGAAATCTTTGAATGATTTTGTATTAAATCACCCCAAATCCCAAGTCAGAGATTTCTTAGGCTAATACGAGATAAGATACTTTATCCTTTAGGCTTTAACCATCAATAGGCAACGGTGGCTGACAAACCCATCTTGATTCCATTTAGACAACAGTCTAGGAACTACATGGATAAAATTATTCCTGCAGGAAGGTGACAAACTAGCCTCCAAAATAGCCCAGGTGAATGGAAACAAAAAGATTATCTTGTCTCTGGGACAATTCACAACCTCTCTGATGAGGCAGGTAGATATACAAATAACATGACCTCTGAGTACAATTGTATAATTGTGGACTTTTCTCCTGAGCAAACCAGCCATAGACAGACAAGAAGGCATATGGAACTTTCCTAAATGAGTCTTTCTACTCAGTTTCAAAATGACTCATAATACAAATAACTGAATACTTCTGAACCTCCCTTTCAATGTTTTTGGAAAGATACACAACACCTGGGACAATTGAATATAGCTGTGAACAATAGCAGAGCAGATCCCAACACTAAATCGCCATATGACTTGGAACAAACTGCTTACCCTCCTGAAATTTCAGTTTACTTACTCACTATACGACTCAGTCATAGAATTCACCTCATATATTATCGTCGAAGTGCTAAATGAGACCACAAATGTGGAGTGTGTCTGGCACTCAAATAACTCAATAAATATAATTAGTTAAAAAAAACTAAGCATCCAAATTAAAGTACTGGAATCTTTTTTATGCTGGTCCATTCCAGAATAAACTTGAATAAATAGAGTTATTTCACTTCAGGAAAGGAATTTAGCTGGGTACAGTGGCTTACGCCAGCACTTTAAAAGGCCAAGGTGGGAGGATCACTTGAGGCCAGGAGTTCAACACCAGCCTTGGCAAAATAGCAAGAACCTGTCTCTACAAAAAAATAAGAAAAAAAAAAAAAAAGTTGAGCATGGTAGTACATATGTGTAGTCCCCACTACTCAGGAGGCTGAGGGAGGAGGATCACTTGAGCCCGGGAGGTCAAGGTTGCAGGCAGGCAGGTAGGCAGGCAGAAAAGGAAGGCAGGATGGAAGGAAGGAAGGAAGGAAGGAAGGAAGGAAGGAAGGAAGGAAGGAAGGAAGGAAGGCAGGCAGGCAGGCAGGCAGGCAGGCAGGCAGGCAGGCAGGCAGGCAGGCAGGCTGGCTTAAATATTCCTCATATGTGAGCCTCCCCAGTGTACTCTCTTTATAACAAAAATCAAGAAAATGCTATGTTGGATATGCTCCCAAATAAGTTCTACAATTTTTTAAAACAATTTCAAACTTTATAATTTTCAAAATCTTAGTTTGCAACGGACATCCTGACAAGGTCTAAAATTGTAAGTCAAATGAATGTGTAATTAAACGGCTTCCCCTAAACTAGTCGGTCTTTTGAGGATGACATATATAATGTGGAATTAATTTTTTAATTTAAAAAAGAAACTTTTTTATTGATATGGAATTCATCTCAACATAACTAGCCAGTGATTTACAATTGAATTTACTACAGCACTGAGGAAGAGGCTGGGCAAAGACCAAGAGTCACACAGAACAATGTGGGTCAGCTGAAGAAAGGAGAAGAAAGTGATAGTTTTCTATCTTCTGGTGTATGGTTTTAAAGCAGTTCCTTATCTGTTACTTGAAAGAGAAATGCTAACCCAAAGAACTGTTAGAGACTTCTCTTAAGGGACCAGTCACAAAGAGATGATGAATAAAGGGCGGGAGAGCAAGGCATGACTGTAACAGCTTGGCCCCTGGGTGAAGCTGGACAAAAAATTTCAGAAAAGCCCCAACTCAAAAATTACAATGAAAGTAAGTTGTTGTGTGCTTTCTAGTCATCAAAAGTGTTTTAATAAAAAATGAGTTCTCAAATAAACCATACTAGAAATAAACATTTTGTCATTAAAACAGGATGTAGTTTAATTAAATAAGTCAACTAATTGACCAAATCATTCAGTCAACTGGCCAAAATGAGAAAGAGGAAAAAAAAAAAAAAATATATATATATATATATATAGCAACAATTTTACCTCTTAAAAGTTTGTGAGAGTCCCAGGTAAAGCAACAAAAGATATGAAAAAAATCAATCCCTTTTTTCAATCCAAAAAGATAATTTGTTGCTCTTTGGGTCTCAACCAACATTTTTCCAAAGCACTGTTTTAAAATCTCAAGATAGTCCCCAAAAGACTGGTAGATAGTTTAAATTTCATTTTAAATTACAGTTTTAAATATTTGTATTAAGATTGGAAAATAATAAATTAACCATACTAGCAATTAAAACTATACTAACAAGTAAAATAATCCAACTGAAGGAAACTTTCACAATATATTTCACCTACTGGAGCTTAAAGAAAATCAGATTTGAAAGTTTTGTGGAGGAGGAATATTCAGACACATACAGTTTCTAAAGACAACTTTTGACATTGTTGCTTACTTTAGAAATTGGTGTAAAGCTACTTTCTCTAAAATGACTTTTCTTTTCCATGCTTTGAGTATATACTGACACTAATTTCATCAATTGAGATTATTTATGGGACTTAAATAAAAAGGTGCAGTGGCAGCTAAATAATAAGAGCTAACAATCACTGTTGAGTGATTTTTTTTATATAAAATGATATGCTGAGAACTTCACATGCATTATTTTATTTTAGCCTCCCACTTTATAGGAAACAAAGGCACAGAGTACCAGGTAACTTGCCAAGATCACCAGATAGGAAAGGGATTAAAACCCAGGCAGTATTTGTCCTTCTGTGACTGATATGATTTTGCTTTGAGTTATCTAAATTAGTCAAACTCATAGCAACAGAAAATAGAATGGTGACTGCCAGGGTCTGAAGAGAAGGGGAAACAAGAGTTGCTGTTCAATGGGTATAAAGCCTCAGTTACGCAGGATGAATAAGGCCCAGAGATCTGCTGTACAACGTTGTGCCTATAGTTAACGATACTGTATGGTGCACTTAGAAATTGTTTAAGAGGGAAATCTTGTGTTTTTAATTTATGATGGTTAAGTATTCCTACCATCAGAGGCGTCCTAACCAGAGTGACTCCAACTTGAATAAAGGTGAGAAAAAGTCAAATCTGCTGGGTTACTTTCCCTGGGGTTCGGCACTCTTGGTCACAAGAGCAGTAACACTCTAAACCATAATAATTCTACTGTAAGTTTCTTCTTTGAAATGGCAATCGCCAGCAGGGAATTCTGTAAGAAGAATCTACTCTATCACTGCCAGGGCACACAGAATTTTGAATTAAGGAAACAGCTGGCTGCTTGCCACAGGCAGGAAATGGAGAAGAGAAGAGCCAGTCAGCATTCATCTCTCTACTTCTGTCCAACTAACTACTTCTAGCTCTCTTCATCTGCCTTCATCTTACCTCTTTTGATTTGGGGATCGAATCAAAGAGCTGTTATGCACCTCAGATGCAATGGAGTATCAACTTACAAAAAGATACAAACAGTGAACTAGGGCTGCCTCAGGTGCCAAGTTAGGCTGAGAAAAGCCTAAAGACAAAGGAGTTCAGGCTGCAAGACTGAAACCTGAACACACTGCCGAATACAGTACCACTACTTAAGCTCTTACTGATCAGCTGCTTCTGAATTAATCACCAAATAATGGTCAGCATTTACAGAGAGCTCCTAGGATTCCTGGTACACAAAAGATACTTCCAATAGTTGCATCAACTCTAGGAAGTAGTTTTGCTTTCCCATTGAAACAGAAGTTTAGAGAAAAAAAAAAAAGACCATATAATTATTCAGTGATGGATCAGTATTCCAATCAGAACTCCAAACTTACGTTCTTTCCGTTAAACAGTGGAATAATACCAGGGAAACACTGAAATTTGCTTAGAAAGTACTTTGGATTGATCAAAGAATTGTTTTTAAAAAAACAGAAAAATTTCTTAGAAGATCAGGATTCCACTAAATGGTCGTAAGTTCTTTTTTAGATGGGAATCAAACATTTAGGAGCAAAATTGATTGAACAGTTATGCATTTTCCCTTCCCCTTCCTGCTTCACATATTTTACAATGAAATTACTAAACTGGTGGGGTGGGGGGATATGAATGAGCACAGTAGATAACACCTGTATCCAAAAAGACTACAAATAACACAATGAGTGCAGAAACTTTGATTCACCATTGAATCCCCAGTCAAGAACAGAGTCTGGCCGGGCGCGGTGGCTCACGCTTGTAATCTCAGCACTTTGGGAGGCCGAGGCGGGCGGATTACGAGGTCAGGAGATCGAGACCACGGTGAAACCCCGTCTCTACTAAAAATACAAAAAAATTAGCCGGGCGTGGTGGCGGGCGCCTGTAGTCCCAGCTACTCAGAGAGGCTGAGGCAGGAGAATGGCGTGAACCCGGGAGGCGGAGCTTGCAGTGAGCCGAGATTGCGCCACTGCACTCCAGCCTGGGCGACAGAGCGAGACTCCGTCTCAAAAAAAAAAAAAAAAAAAACAGAGTCTGGCCAATATATTTTTTAATAAAATAATTCATTAAGAAAAATGGAAAACTATTCCCTTAATGTAATTTGAAACAATAATCCTTAGTACATAGAACTAATTCAAGCTTGAAAAAATTACAGTAGGTTTCAGATAATAGAATCTCCTTCAAAATGCTTTATTCATGATTTCTGCTATGGTTTAAGAATTCAAAAACCTGTGCTTTGGGGTAAAGAGAAAGTATCACGAAAACAGTCCAAACACCAAGGAGTAAAGCCTACTGATTACAATGAATGACAATCTGTGACCTTGAGGATAATTATATGCTGTCCCTAATTAGTCTTCCGAAAGTTTGAGAATTCATCTGCTGAAAGTGAAAATGCAGTTGCAAATAGATAGATAGACTTCTAAACATCTGAATGGTTCCCAGAGTAGACAATTAAATATATTTGGTCTGTAATGGACCTCAACCATGTGCTAATTCCAAGCTACTACTTTACATTCACATTCTGATTGTGATTTACATTCTGACTCATACTAGAAGCAGAAGAATAGACAAGAAAGAAGAATAACCCACCCTATCTTTTCCTTTTCTTTGAGTTAGCTGCCTGTAGAAAATATTCAAAGTACCACTGAGCCTTGAACAACAGAGATGGAACTGCACAGGTCCAAATACGTAGATGTTTTTTCAACCAAACCAGAGAGAAAATACAGTATTTGTGAGACTCAAAACCTGCATATCCAGAGGGCCAACTGTTCATACATGTGAATTTCATGGGGCCGACTGTAGGACTTGAGTATACATGGATTTTGGTATAGGCAAGGGGGTTCTGGAAGAAATCCCCATATTTACCCAGAGACAACTGTGGTATAAATTAGCCTTTGGCATCCTTTCACCTCCATTTTCTTGCAAAGCTCCTGCTACTTAATTTCTTATCTCTCAAGGGTTCCAAACTGTCTTCATGGTAGGTTATGGATGAGAGCTTGCCTCAGCTAAGGATTCAATGCTATGCAATTGCTTAGATCCTCTTTCTTTCTCAATCAAAACTCTTTCCCCCTGATTTCAGATGAGTGTTAGAAAGGAAACAATGTAATTAACTCATGCTAAAGTATGATTTTTAAATTTAATTTTAAAAATATATTTGTATGTTTCAAAAAATTGTTTTAACATACTAAATGCAATATTGTGAAACTTTCCCATTCTGCAAGTAACTGCTGCCATTAGTATCTTGTGAATCCATCCTTAATTTCTATGTATATCTGTAGGCATGTATGTATGTATACAAGCAAGAAGAAATATATGTCATTTCTCTCCTTCTTAATAGAAGGTAGTACACTATATGTGCTGTCAGACACCTTTATTTTTTATCTTTAATAAAATGCCTTGACCTTTCCATATCAGTATATAAAGAAAGAACTGCCTCATTATTTTAATTTTTTTAATAGCTGGAGAGTATTCAACTGTATAAATGGACTCCAATTGATTTAAGTAGTTCCATGCTGATGGACATTTGGTGGCTTTTCAACTTTTGCTACTAAAAAAAAATACCACAATGAACATCTTGTACATAGACATTTTGGTTTTTTGTTTGTTTGTTTGTTTGTTTTTTACAGCCCAGAGGTCCTTCATTATTTTTTTTTTTAACACGTATTATGCCATGAATTCATAGGGAATAGGTTCCAGCAGCTCAGGCTCCTTCCCATTGGTTCTCACAAAGTGTGCTTCTCTGGGTGGAGCAGGCTGGCGCTTTAGTTGAACCCAGGTACCTCTCTTTGGCTTCTTTCTTTTTCTGATCATTTTCCTTCACGCGTTTCAGGAAGCTATCTTGGCTCTTAGAGTGCTCAATGTGCTCAATATGCACATTAATTCTCTTGGCAAGAATCTTGCCCTTAACTTGTTTGTTTACAACAGTGCCAACAGCATGCTGGGTAACATTGTAGACTCTTCCGGTTTTGCCATGGTAACACTTGTGGGGCATTCCTTTTTGAACAGTACCCATTCACTTGATGTCTACAATATCACCTTTCTTATAGATTCGCATATACGTGGCCAAAGGAACAACGCCATGATTTCTAAAAGGCCTAGAGAACATATATCGGGTGCTTCTCCTCTTTCCCTTTGTGTTTGTCATTTTGGTGAATTACTGGAAGATGGCGGTTCCGGCCGAAAGGCGTACGTAGATATTTTGAATAAATGCTCAGGGAAGGTGTTGTTAGATACACCCATCTGTATTTGATGGATGCTGCTAAATTACCCCCTACGTTGTGTGTTCCAATTTACACACCAAACAACAGCATATAAGAATTGCTGTTTCCAAAACCTATGCTAATATAGGGCCACATCAAATTTCTGGATATTTGACAATCTTAGAGGTGAAAAAAATGACATTTCTTATAATTTTAATTTGCATTTCTCTGTTATAAGGATTATTGAGCCTCATTTAAAAAATCTGCTTAAAGGTTTATATTTCCTTTTCTGTAAATGGTTCATATCTTACCAACACTATGAATTTTGGGTAGCCACTTAAACCTCTGAAAAGCATTCCATGTTTTCTAAGGAGACTTAATCACCCAAATTAGTCTGTAAACGGTGCTATTTGAAAAAACATGAAGTGAAATGGAAACTTCAGGCAGTTGTGGGGAGAACATTCTACTGGGCAAAAGTAAGCAACAAAGAGATAGTTTAGCCTTGTCTAAATGTCTTTGAAGTGCTCTTTTATTAATAAAAAAAAAAAAAGAAAAAGATTAGAAAATTAAAACAATTGGCAAACAGCATTGGTTTTCGTGTCAAGGACCAGAGCCCGCCCTCAAGTCCCCTCTCCCCTAGGCCTTACATTAAGGCCTTTCATTCTTGCCCAGCTAGTCACTCCTCTAGATAGTGTAGAAAAAGGCTAATATACATAAGCTTGGGAGTCAGATCTCTCTTCCATGAAACTAACAAAAGTATAACACAGTCCACAAACAAGGATTCACAAGAGGGATTCACTTCTAAGAGTCAACCACAAGATTAGTAATTTAAGACGATATATACAGAATGGTTTACACATGAAAGAGAGCTAGACAGCTGGTTTTGGTCACTACTGCAGTAATAACAAAAGATTACCAAAGCACAAATGGTCTGTACTATCATTCTAAAGAGAAGCCATCAGAAAAGAAAGCTTAGAAAAATGGTTCAGAAGAGACCACAGTGGACACCAACACTCAGTAGCTATAAGCCCAACATGTAAATAACAAGCAAAACTAAATCTCCAGAGATCTCTGACTTCCAAACTCAGACCGATCTAGGAGTCATCAAAAGTCAGATCTCAAGTGTTAACTCCATATTTGAATAAATATCAGAAAAGACAAGTGAAGATGAATACTGCTAGACATGTCTTCAAAATACTTCACAATGTTCTTTACAAAATTTAAAGTTTAAATATACAAAAGATAGTTCTGGAATGAAGTAAAGCAGGTAGACTTTCCTCCCTGAATTCCCTCCACTCTGTCAGGTTAAATCCTTCTAGCCCTGGGACCACAGTCACCTCATTTTTCAATACATTGCCTACCTCCTTTTGCAGCTCCCTCTTTCATCATTTTATCTCCGTCCACCTTCTTTTCCTTCAATGGTGGTGGGATCAGCATTGACTAGGGATCTGTAGTCCAACATCTAACCTCCTCCTAGACCCCATACTCACCTCAAGTAAACTATTTTTCAAATAGGTAAACATTTGCATGTTATCAAATGCAGCTTCTAAACAAGTCCACAGCCCTCCCACCTACAACTATATGGCCACCCATAAGCCCTCCTACATAGGAAACTGGCCACCAGTGCCCATAAAATATACCTAATTATTTCTGGCCCTGTATACTTGTACTCTACCAAACACCTATCTCGTTTCTCCCACACAGTGGTGAGCTTCCAAAGAATAAAAGTGCGTCCTCATACATAATGAAAAGTATCTTCAAACTAAACTTGTGCAAAAATGGTAGTACAATCTGTACTATTCAGCCTCTACTATATCCTGAGCAGAACAACTGAGGATAGTCAGAGGCATATAAAGGGTTAAGGGAAAAAGTCTAATTCATTCACCAATGGACCCCTGCATCTTCATGGCTCTAATTAACATAGCCAGTACATTAATATAGTATCAGTTAAAGAATAATCAGGAAACTTAATGACTAATTGAGAAGAAAAACTAAGATTTATTGTAAAAGGAATCTGAATTTGTATAGCATTGGTGAAGCGCAAACATATGTGTACTTTTATCAGAACTGTAAAGTTCAGAACTTTAGTAACTGGTTACCATCTTAAAATAAAGCTGACAAATCAAGTTAAAATAACAAGATAACATAGTACACTTCACAACAAAAAAATACCAAAAACAATAAGATTAATTATTTAAAATGGTAGCAGACAGGAACATTGAGGTCATTCTGAAAAACAGAATTTTCTTGGAATTTCACATGGTTATCAGTACACCATCTTTAAATATGCTCAGTCTAAATCAGTAATAAGCACCACACCACAGATTACTGAAACACACATCTTTATGATTCTATCTGCAAGGTACCTGGAGGAGGGAGAGGTAAGAAGGAGATGAGGGAAGAGGGGTGAGGAAGTGAATTGAGAAGAAGAAAAGAAGGAGGGAATAAGGGATGCGGAGACTAAAAAATAGAGGAGGAAAGAAGAGAGGAAAGGGGAAAGAGGAGGAGAAACGAACTGGGAAAAGAAAAGTAAAATTATCATAATTATAATCCAAAGGTACAAGTTGTCTGGATCCTGGATTTGAGGGAACACTAGATTAGGGAGCAAGTATAGTCATCCAAGTGGCATAGACCAAAACGGTGAGGTTGGGGTGAAATGCAATAAAGTAGAAAGATCTGTTATTAAACTAAACAGAGCTTAATACTTGAAGGTGAGGCAGAGAGAGGGAAGGAATTATGACTCCCAGGTTTCTGATATTAATCACTAACTGAGTCAAAGCTAGTAGGGAAGGCTGGAGGAAGAAAATACAGATTTGTACAGGAATGTAATGATTTCAGTTTGCTATGCCTGGGAAATAAGCAAATAGAGATACGGAAAGAGTGAAAGATTCTAGGGCTTGACAGAGACACTCTCCTAGACCAGATTTTTTTTTTCTTTGGTTTTTGAGATGGAGTCTCACTCTGTTGCCCAAGCTGGCGTGCAATGGCACAGTCTTGGCTCACTGCAACCTCCGCCTCCCAGGTTCAAGCAATTCTCCTGCCTCAGACTCACGAGTAGCTGGGACTACAGGCACATGCCACCACACCCGGCTGATTTTAGTACTTTTTGTAGAGACAGGGTTTCACCATGTTGGCCAGGCTGTTCTTGAACTCCTGACCTTGTGATCCACCTGCCTCGGCCTCCCAAAGTGCTGGGATTACAGGCGTGAGCCAGCACTCCTGGCCTTCCTAGACCAGAATTTATTCAGGCTCTTCTAAGCCCATTTCTCAAATAGGCCCCAAGTATGCCAGATCTGAATAGCCCAATGTTAGCAAAATCCTGCTTATCTATCAGTTTAGTGAGAATCCTCCAACCTATTATATATCTGATCTAATTCCTCATTCCCCCGATTCCCATCCCCAGGTGATATATCTCATCACCCTGGCTTGCCTTTAGCAAGAATCCTGTTGGGTCTGTCTAACCAGAATCCCCTTTTCCTCTGAGATTTCCTCTTAGTAATTTTCCATTCACTGACCCCCAACCCTGCTTCTGTGGCTATAAATCCCCACTTGTCCATGCTTACTTATTCAGAAGTAAGCCCAGTTTTATGCTGAGCCCTCTTTCCCTCTATTACAATAGTTCCTGAATAAAATCTGTTTTTTGTTGCTTTAACTACTGTCCAGCTCTGGTTTTCTTTAACAGGCTCAAAGAGAGGTCAGGACTGGAGTAACGAATTTAGAGTAATGAATGAGTTTATAGATGGTAAGTAAGAGATAATGATTTCCCAGGTTGAGTCAAGCAAAATGTCCAGAAAAGTAGAAGAAAAAACAGAAATGAAATTATGAAGAAAAGGGAAGTAGTTTCCTAAGGAGCTTGTTGCCAAAAGAGTATTTACTGTCCATTCAAAGAACAATAGATCTTCCTCCAAAGCCAGGATTTTCACACGCCATTTATATGAGCAGGTGAAATTATTGAGGGAAAAGATAAGAATTCGAGTCTCAACTCTTCATGTATAAAATAATTCATTGGACTGCTAGGAAAATTAATGTACATATATTCCACATTTATATACAATACCCTAAATATACTTACATATAAAGTATGTGTGTAGAGTATATATATAATTTCTGGCACACACTGATGCTCAAAAAAATGAGAGCTCCTTTCTATTATAGAATAAAAGGGCCAGGTGCGGTAGCTCATGCCCGTAATCCCAGCACTTTGGTGGGAGGAAAGCTTGAGCCCAGGAGTTGGAGACCAGCTGGGCAAAATAGCAAGACCCCGTCTCTACTATTTTATTTATATATATATATAATTTATATATATAACATATATAATAGTATATTATATAAATACTATATAATAGTATTTATTCTCATCCTTTCTTTTATATATATGAAAGTATATATACACTTACATATGAAGTATATTTGTATAATATGCTTATATAGCTGCTTCGTGACTTTTCAGCTTCGGGCATCATCTACTGTATTAGTCCCTTTTCACACTGCTTTAAAGAACTTCCCTGAGACTGGGTAATTTATACAAAGTATATATATATATACACACACATATACTTGATATGTGTGTGTATATATACTTACATATATATATATGAAAGGATGAGAATAAAAATGAATTAAATGCATGTAGTTCTAATTACAGTATACATTTTTCTTCCTAATATTTGACCAACTTTTAGAAGCAAAGCAATGGCAATTATATATTTGATTTTTAAAAATGCTTTGAGTTTTCTTGTTTTGCCTTAGGAATGTATAGTGATATTTACATTATCATTATAGCTGTATGACAAGATAAACCATATTAACAATAAGACTGCTTATTGTCATTGGTGGAGTCCACCAAATAATGACTACTGGATGGGTAACAAACTGCTCACGATGCTGAATTCTTTCACCTGTTTTCTTTTGTTTTTGAAACTGAGCAACAATTAACCTCGATAGGGTTGCTAGAAAATTCCATGTATATAGGCCTAACATGTTCCATCTTGTATGGGTTAAGACTGGGCCAGTTTTTTTCACTTAGAATCCTACACTGGCCTCCCACCAAAAGGAACGTTAACTGCAGAATCAGATCCAAGAGAAAAAGAAAAAAAAAATCTACCATTCTCTAAGTAATGGGGATGAACTCACCTATGACTTTGCAACCTGCACTTCTCACTAATGTTCTGAGATGTCTGGCTGGATAAGCGATTTCCAGATAAACAAGAGAAGGGGTAAAACCTCTTTCAGAAAACTCCCTCAATTAGCAATCACCTTCATTTAGCAGCAGCACCTCTACCATGCCAGCTGCAGGGGGAATTAATTAAATTTAATAGAAGCCACGGGGGAAGTAATTAAATTTAATAGAAGTCATGGATTCCAAATGAAGATAAACTGTATTTGTAATCAGACCTACTGTGTCACTTACTCCCAGGTCTGTAAAAGCAGGAGCCAAGTACTGTACAAACCACTTTCCACAGAAACACCAAGTTTCTGGATCACTCTCTCATTCTCACTTCAAAATGTAGAATAATTGATACGGCATGCTATGGAAAGCATTCCTAATTTTTTAAAAATTCTTTCTGCAAAATAAAAAGTCTGTGACACTGTTACATGTCAATTATGTGTAAACGAGCAGATCTGAATAGCACAGAAGCCGTAGCACAGACAAGAAGTAATGAGAGGTTGGCATGTTTGCTTTGGGAAGGAAAACTAGCAGCCCATTCATCTAAATGCAGTTATGTTTCAATTTAACTAAATTACAAGGTTTGAAATTAGCAATGCTTCAAGTGCTCTGGGCTACCGCTCCCACCGAACACTTCATCTTTAATACCTGCTCCAGCTTGCAAATAAAACTAAGGAAAACAGTAGGGGAAAAATGCTCAAAACAGCTTTTCTAACAACTGCAATCTTGTATTTTTTACCCCTCAGAATATCTAAAGCTTAAATAAGACAAAGTTAAGTAATACTTTTTCTTTTCAAAACTATACAGTATATTCTACTGCATAGTTACTTAAATTTTTATCTTATTTATCATAATAAAGTGTAAGTTTCTTAAGGACAAGGATGATCCCAGTTTCAAGTTTCCTATTTCTAAAATACTTAGCACAGTGCTTTGCACATGGTGAGGGGGTAAGAAAATGTTTATCATCCCACTTTAATGAAAAAAAGATAGCATCACTCTCTATGAAATCATTACCAACACTAAAAGCAGCTACTGGTTTGAATAAGCAAGCTGTTATCTTGGTTGGTAGTGAAGAGCCCTGCCAGAATGCCAAGATTTCTACCTGACCTGTGAAATAAGAAAAATCCTATTTTGGAGTTATTTTGAGGATTAAATTATATGCAGTTTATTAAAGTACTTTAAGAGAAAATAATAATAGCTAACATATAACAAGTCTCCACCATATGTCAGGCACCATGCTGAGCACTTTACATAGATCATCTCATTAAATGCTCACAAAACCACTAGGAGTTGGCTCCTTTTTTTTTTATCTCTAACTTACAGTAGAAGAAAGTAAGATTTAGAGATGTTACATAACTGATCTAGAGATCCACTAAATAATTAGTGGTCAGACCCAATAACTAATGAGTGGTGAGATCTGACCCATGCTTAATCTATTATGAGTGCTTAAAGTAGCGGGAAAGCTGTGGCCATTTTTGAGTGTGCAGATTCAAAACCATGCCTTTTTTGTTTTTTTTAGATGGAGTCTCACTCTGTCACCCAGGCTGGAGTGCAATGGCGTGATCTTGGCTCACTGTAACCTCCGCCTACCGGGTTCAAGCAATTCTCCTGCCTCAGCCTCCTGAGTAGCTGGGACTACACGCGTGTGCCACCAAACCCAGCTAATTTTTGTATTTTTAGTAGGGATGGGGTTTCACCATATTGGTCAGGCTGGTCTCGAACTCCTCACCTTGTGATCCGCCTGCCTTGACCTCTCAAAGTGCTGGGATTACAGGTGTGAGCCACCGCGCCCGGCCCATGCCTCCTAAAGATAAGAAATGCCTGTAGCACAAAAGCAAAGGCCTCTTTTTATTTGGAAACATTGGGGCCAAATAAACATAATAAAATACTCCATGACTCAGAAATATCCTTCTTTATGCTGTGGCAAACACAAATGTCTTGTTCACATGGCCAGCCACCAGCCATGTTGGATGCCCCTTTATGCATTTCACCTCTAACGCATGTACACGCTATACTGACTCTCCCAGTAGACGATGGCCCACTATTCATGCCAGTGTCTTTAGGGCCTGCCATGTTACAGATGCTATAGATACTTCACAAACGCTTCTGATCTAAATAAAGAACTATTCATTTTTTATAACCTTGGTTCTGGAGTTCTGGAGAGATAATAAATGATGGCTATTTATAATTATTAACTCATCTGAGTATGTAATTCCAACTGTTTAGCTGTTCTGCAAAGAATGTTTGGTCTTTCCATTTCACACCCTCTCTCAATTAAGCTGAGCTGTAACCAAGTTCCCCTATACATATTCCTATTATAGAACTCATAACATTTTTCTGCCCACTCACATCCTCCTCTGCTAAACTATAAAGATCTTACCTTATTCCTCTTTTATCCTCAGCACTCAGCACAAAGCATGCCACATTAGGCACTAAATAATTACTGGAAATAATTTATGCACAAGGCTTTGTATTAATAAGATGCTAGCTCCTTACCAACGGGTATCAAAGATTTTCTAATCTGTTTGGGATGAGACACAGACAAGAAATTATGAATACCATGTACAACTTAAGCTCTAAACACTGACCAAGCACAAAAAGTACTAGCCAAGCAGAGCATTTAAGAGGAGTTATCTAACAAGATATTTTTCCTTCTCTAAGTGGCAAAGATGACATCAGCTTCTTATGTGTTACTGTCCAATGCCATGCCAGTTTTGTTTGTTTGTCTGTTTTTATTTTTGTTTTTTTGAGATGGAGTCTCGCTTTGTCACCCAGGCTGGAGTGCAATGGCGTGATCTCGGTTCATTGCAACCTCCGCCTCTTGAGTTCAAGCAATTCTCCTGCCTCAGCCTCCTGAGTAGCTGGGACTACAGGCACCCACCACCACGCCTGGCTAATTTTCCCCCACTCCAAGTAGAGACGGGGGTTTCACCATGTTGGTCAGGCTGGTCTCAAACTCCTGACCTTGTGATCCACCCACCTCAGCCTCCCGAAGTGCTGGGATTACAGGCATGAGCCACCGTGCCCGACCCGCCAGTTCTATAAAATGTGTTTAAATGTTTGCACTCGAGTGATTTTTTAAACATAGCAAACACACATGCATCTGGAAAGGGCTTCACAAATCTCATACTGTACACCATTGAAAAACAGACTTATTTAAAACCCTTTTAACATTTTCTTCCTTCATCCGTATCACCTGATATTATTTAAAAGAGCTCAATACCTATACTCATGTATTATTTTATGAGAATTTACTATTTTGCTCACTCATGGTATCTGATATCAACCTCTATAACCATTCTTAACACACCTAGAAGGACAGTTTTTTTCAGGGCTCTACCTCATTCTTAAATGTTGCTTTTTTCTCCAGAAGGGAAACCTGGATAAAAAAAAATGAAGGAGAAAAAACAGTAGAAAATCCTAGAAGAAATTCTAATAAAATAATCTCATCTCTGCTCTCTAGGTAAAAACAATGATTTTTTTTCCTAAGGTGCAATTTTTTTTAATTGACTCTCAACCAAGGGTAGGAATAAATATATAATACTTGCATGTGAATTGGGTGCTATGTTAACTTAGTAACTGAAAAGTCTAACACATTCACACTTAGGCTATTTTTGCCCATATGCTTACTTTGTGAGATAAAACTATAGTAGTACAAAAATCAGACAGAGAACTCTACAAGCTGGTTGGGTGTGGTGGCTCATGCCTGTAATTCCAGCACTTTGGGAGGCCGAGGCAGAAGAATTACTTGAGGCCAGGAGTTTGAGACCAGCCTGGCCAACATGGTGAAACCCCGTCTTTAATAAAAATGCAAAAAAA
Organism: Symphalangus syndactylus; assembly: GCF_028878055.3. Taxonomy (NCBI): domain Eukaryota; kingdom Metazoa; phylum Chordata; class Mammalia; order Primates; family Hylobatidae; genus Symphalangus; species Symphalangus syndactylus. The sequence continues at coordinate 106,212,701 of NC_072424.2, forward strand.
AAAAAAAAATTGCCAGGCATAATGGCACACGCCTGTTATTTCAGCTATTTGGGAGGCTGAGGCACCAGAATCACTTGAACCCAGGTTGGGGGCGGGAGCGGAGGTTGCAGTGAGCTGAGATCACGCCATTTCACTCCAGCCTGGGTGACAAAGCAAGACTGCATCTCAACAAAAAAAAAAAAAAAAAAAAAAAAAGAAAAGAGAACTGTATAAGCAGAGAAATGATATTAATACTTTGACAGTGGAGAAAAGTATGCCACCTGCTTAAACCATATTTGTGTCTAAGGATGTACACACAGTTATGACAATGAGCAAGATCACTATTAAGAAATTCACTGTGAAGCATTATTGTACTCAATTTATTTGAAAATTAAAAACAAATTATCTTCTTCTCTGTAATAGCAATTTAATTTATCCAAGCTGTTAATGAACCAATTAAACAAAACCACTTGTTCTAATGCATGGAAGAAATTCTCCTCTTAGAAATATATACCAAAAGAACTTTTACATATTGGTATAATTGCTTTATCGTACACAATAACCTTCCCTGCCCCAAACCAACGATACTCAAAGTGAGTGTTTTTCAGGGCCCTCCTGGGGTCTGTGAGGTCAAAACTATTTCCATGTCATATTAAGGCATTACTTACCTTTTCCACTGATGGTGCAATGAAACTCTTGGTTGGTAAAACTATTGATTCCTTTAGCAAGAACCAAGGCAGGGGCAACAAATTTTACTGGCAGTCATTTTACTCTTCACTGACATGCAATCATAGTAAATAGAATGCAGTTTCACTTGACAATATCTTCGATAAACATGTAAAATTAATTTTTAAAATCACAATTGTTGAGCATGTCATTTTAATATTCTGTATGTTGAAGGAAAATATACATAAAGCATTTCTGTTGCATATCAAAATAAGATGGGTTGGTTATCTCAAGGAAAGCACTTATGAGACTGAGACACGAGCTGAACTAGCCACTCTTTTCATGAAACGCCATTTTTACTTGACTGATTCACTGAAGACAAACTCTTCCCAAGTGGTCATGACCAACATTTAAAATGAGAAAAGGAGTAAGCCTGTCACCTCAAGAAAAATAACTGACAATGTCTGTTGCCAATGACAAAATTTGAGCTCTTAAGCCAAAACAGTGTACTAAAAAATTTAATCCACCATCCTGAGCTTGACAGCTTTCCAACTCTTAAAATACTTTGATATTAAAAATCTGATTGTTTGATACATAATGAAATATGCCAACGTGGGGAACATCTAAATAACTTAGCAACTTGATATTTTCCAATTGACCAATACATGATGTTACTAAATCATGCATAGGTAAAAGATCCACCCAAACTACAAAACACACCAATGTATTTTAACAAAACAGAGTACAAATTGCTCACTGATAAAGTTTTAGATTCTGATTCAAACTCTTAAGAAACTATAATCTGCAGACTTTTGGTATAGTATCAAAGAAGGATATACACAATTATTTGAAAAGTCTATAAAACACACCTCCTGTTTCCAACCACATATCTGTGTGGGGTGAGTTTTTTTTAATACATTCAAACAAAACAAAATATTATGAGATTGAATGCAGAGGAGGTACAAAAATTTAGTCTTCTAATAAGCTAGAAACTGAAGATTTGCAAAATATGTTTAAAAAAAGCCTCGGTAACTTTTTTTTTGTTTGTTGTTTATTTTGGAAATGTAGGGGTTTTATTTCCTGCAAAAATACATTTTATGCTAACATGTAATGGGTTTTTAATTATTGGTTTTCTAATCTCTCGGTTTTAATTTCTTATACGGTAAATATTGATAGACATAATCCACATAAACATACGTTATTTTAGACTGTCAGTAATAATTTTAGGAGCATAAATGGGTACTTGGACTAAAAAGTTTGGAAACCACCGAACTAGGTCTAGCTATCTACATTATAGCATGGTTTTCAATAGAATTTTTACCACAATCCTCTAATAAGATGAAACTATGCTTTTCATATATACACATAAAGAAAACCTACCAAATGCCAAGCACCATGTTTATTCTTCAGGATGCAAGATAAATATACTTTATTTTTGCCCTCAAGTTGCTTATAGTTTTGTAAAAAGATATGCTAGTCATTCTAGAACTATTTGAGGACAGGCCACGTGGCAGCTTGGGCCCTCTCCTACAGTCTCCAGCACTGTTCTACTTGTTCAAATGCTTCTTACAGTTCTAGTGCCACCTTTCATCTCTGCTTATCTTATTTCATGTGTTTTCATTTTGGTCCCCTTTCACTTTCTCTGTATTTCCCAACTCGCATATAACAGGTCATCCTTCCCCTTAACTAAACATGGTCATCCGAGTCCTCTCTTCTTTTCACTTAAAATATACACAAGAGCATTTGGTACTTTTTCCCCAGTTAATAAGTTGCTGGTTGTTGACTGTGTCTTCACTTCCAAACAGGCTTTTAGGGATGCATTACATTCTCTTTATAAGCTTTCAATAATCAAATATTTTGATACGGTAAAATTATATACCTATACAACCTAAGCTTCAGTCGCTGGGGAAAATAATCCAAGCTTACTTTTCTTAAATTCACATCCCACAAGTATAATGAGGCAAACCATGCAAGACACAACAAGCTCTTTAATTGAGTGCTCATTTCCAAATAATGAGCAACACCCACTGAAAAATCACAGCAAAATTCCAAACTGATCATGATTAGTCAATACCTTATTCCTTCACTGTCCAACACCAGGGAGGAACTGAAAAATGAAAACAAGCACACTATAGATATATGACCATATTTTCATATTGAGGTAATTAATTGGGCCATATTCTATACAATTTGTGTTGTTATTGCTATATAGGTCTCCTGTTTTGGATGGAAAACAACCTTAAATTGGCTTCCGGAAATGGCTACTCTCCAACCACTCTTAATTCCTATTAACTCTTCCTCTGCCTAGTCAGCATAATGTGATTAAGAATAAAGATCTACATAGCCAGAGGAACTTTGGTTCCAACTTCACTGTGTCACATTGAGCACTCAATTTCCTTAAGCCTATTTCCTCAGAGTTAATAACAGCTGACCTGCAGATTTAGTGATTAAATGCTATCATAAAGGTACGTAAATAACATTGTGTCAATCACCTTATAACCACTTTGAAAATGCTAGCTATATTGGTCTAATCAAAATACCACTACTGTAGACAACTGTATATATTTCCATTTTCCTATGGCAGAATCTGAATGTTACAAACAGTCATTCCATTTCTGAATGGAAATAGACAAATCTACAGGGGGGATGGGATGAGACATGTGAAATATCCTACTCTGAGAAGAGCAGAGAATTGGGACTCAACTGCATAGGCTCTGGATCTCCCAACATCTGCACCCCTTAGCTCCAGCCCAACCCTTTGCTGGACCCATAACTTTGGACAAGTAGATAAATTTTAGCTTGTGTTGCCTTAGGAATTAGATTACCTACCTCATGAGGTGTTACGAGGGCAAATAAGCTAACGATTGTAAAGGGCCAAGCTCAAAGCTTGGCACAAAATAAATCCTGAAGAAATGTTAACATTATTTTTGGTTGCCTTTGGAGTGTTTCTTCTACAATTCATTTACCTTAGTTTGTAGATGAACAAATTTAAGGAAGCACCTCCAAAAACACTCCTATAGAAATGCTTCGAAAGAAATCCATATACTCTGATAAAGTTTGGCAAGAGGATATATAATGTGGCAAAAACAAAATAGCCACCTTGTAAATGTGCTTTTATAATAAGTAATACAACTTTGGAATTTGGGATGTATCCAAGCTCTATACTGGTGCTACTCTACCCAAGCTGCATGTAAGAATCACATGGAGAAACTGAAAACTATGATGCATGCAGGGCACCAACTTAGTATGCTGAAAACTGATACATAAGGAAGAAAATTGTTCCACCTTGCCATTATAAACTGTGGTTCCAGGTAATCAAATAGCCCTGGCAGGTAAAGCAAAGTTCTTCCATAGAACATAATTCCAGATACTCTAGGATAAGGAAAAACAAGACACAAAACACAATAATGTATGGATATATAATAAGAAAATCCCCATTTTGCAGCCCTTAATGGAATAAAGCAACAGCAATGGTCTTCAATGAAGGGCAAAACCTTTAGTTTTAAGAGACCTCTGTCCCTTGCCCCTTCAGCCAAGTGAAGACATAGCCAGAAGACAGCTTCTATGAACCACAAAAAGGGCCCTCACCAGACACCAAATCTACTGGCACCTTGACTTTGGATCTCCCAGCCTCCAGAACTGTGAGAAATACATTTCTTTTGTTGATCAGCTACCCAGCCTCTGGTATTCTGTTATAGCAGCCTGAGCAGACCAAGACAGTTCAGATGCTGCTAGGCAAACTTTGATGATAATTTAAAAAGAGTTATCTAAATAGCAAAGATTTGTGATGTAATAATGAAACATCTCAAATACACAGGCTTTAGGCCAGGATAATGCTAACCAGCCATCTTTTTGCTTTATCAATACCTTATTTAAAAACATTTGTTATTTATTTGTATTGCAATATGATTTACATACCATAAAATTCATCATTTTCAAATGTACAATGCAGTGGACTTTAGTGGATTTACAACCATCATTATTGTCTAACTCCAGAGCATTTTCTGGAAGGAACCCCCATACCTGTCAGGAGTCACTAATTATCCTTTAAAGAGATATACCTAATAAAAAATGTTATATTTACTAATATAGGTATCTCAGCACTATTCTTTTGTGTAGATCCATACTTTCACCTGGTATCATTTACCTTCTGCCTGAAGGAAATCCTTGAATATTTCTTGTAATGTGGGTCTGCTCATGATAAGTTTACTCAGCTATTTTGCTTTACTTTTTGAAAGCTATATTAACTTCATACAGAATTATATAACCAGCCATCTGGTACTGAAGAAATTATTTTACGGTTCTCCTTTTACTCCAAATTGACTAATCTGAAAAATAAGGATTCCTGTGGGGATTAAATGTAGGGCTGTATATAAAAGCCTTTTGCAAAGAGTCAGTCTCTAAGTAGAAAATATTAAATATTTTAAAAGGCAATTAATAGCACATAAAACAAACTATTCTAAGTAACTCAGAAGCTTAGTTTTTCTAGCTCCTAAATGATGTTAATTATATATCAGAAAAATAATAAAACTTATTTTATATAAAATTATTACGTGATTCAGACTTTCAGTTAATTCAAACAGGTGTTGCCCACAAGTCATCTAAATTAGCAAGTTTTTACTGCAATGCTATTAAGTTGCATAGAAAAAAAATTAAATAGATCCAAAATGGGTATATTTGCTGATTTGAAATCTCATTATAAATTCTTATCATTAAATACACGCATTTTCTTCTTAGTTCATGTTAATTCTCTGCTTTCTGGACCTTGAAAGCAGGTATACTGCAGGTAGAAAACTACCATTCCCACTTAGGGGCTACAGTAAGATATTCTCTGAATTTGGAAAGAAGCTCCCCTTTTAATACTGAAAACAGTTAAAATTAAAGCATAAGCAGCATATCCTACTTCAAAAATGATCTATCAATCTATATATGAGCTCAGAAGCAAGTGACCTGACTCCAGAATCAGATTCAAATCCCAGCTCCTCCACTTATTTCAGAGTGTGATTTGAAGAAAGTTAGTGCACATTTCTCTACCTCTCCTTCCCTCTTGTTTTAATAGGGAGACCAACAGTCATACATTTGTAATATTCACACTCTAATGTCTTAAGTAATAATTAATGGGAGGGTGAAGATATACAAGTCATTTTAGAAGAGAGAGAAACATAATTTTTGGTGGTATTTGTCCAGCACAGTTAAGAGTTAGAAAACACTTTCCTCCTAGAGATGGCTATCAGGTACCTGGATAGAAAATATGTCCAGAGACAATTTATACAGCAACCACAATACTTTTGAACACCTAATTTAGGAACACCTAATCCAGGGCTGGTTCATTAGACCCATATAATCTACAATGTGATCCCCCAGCGTGAAATCAGTCATCAAAAGAAGTTAATAGACAGAATCAGGGAATTATCACAATTATTCATGATAAGTCGGTCTCTTTTCAGTTTGTTTTATCATGAATCAGGCTCCTTAAACAGATAAATCAAAATGTTAACCCTGCAAAATTCAAGATCCAGCAGCGGAATGGGGTGACATCATTGATACTCTGAAAATCTGCCCTGACAAACTCTTGTTATGAGATCATAACTATTTTTCAACAAACAGACTTAAAGTACTCACTATGTGCCAGGCACTATGAGTATAATAAAGACACAATTCCTGCCTTCACATTCCAGCCAGGGAGGCAGAAGCCCAAATGCACTTGAATATGAAACCGGCCTTATGACAAGTTACAAACCAAGGGTTACAGAACAAAAAGGTATCAGAAATATTTATAGATTCAACAAAATTTGTTAGTAGGAATCAAATGTAATTGTTTACCCTGAGTAAAAAAAGAAAATGAGTAAAACCATATCAGGAGTAACTAATAAAATACTAGATACTCTTTAATGCAGCACAAAAATGACATAAAAAAAGGAAGGCAAAGTACCAAAACACTCTGAAGTTATGCAGTCCCTCAAGTATGGAAGATAACTATAATTACCATATTCTAAACAAAAGACACAGAGATTACATAATTTAAGGTTGAAGTACCATATACTTTTATTTATATATATTACTAAACTAAAAGTATGATAGTTCTGAACTTGGACTACGGACAACTGCCTGGGTCTTTTCAGTTTTTAAGCAAACATTAGATGAGATTCAAAGTTCTACTTGCAACTGTCACAGAGAAAGAAAATATCCTTCATTGTCTTTTTACATATAGAAAGAGAGAAGAGCATTCATTTATTCACTTCATGTGTGGTTTTATAATTTCCTCTTTAAAGGTAAGTCTAAATTTGAAAAATACATTTCCCAAGATGTTTCTATGTCCCTTTCTTAAAGACCTGTGTTTCAATAACAACTCCCAACCCACCCCTGTAATCCAAATCCTATTTGGTCCTGCAGTGAAGTCAAATGTAGGATCCTGACATCAATTTGTTGCCATGGAAATAATTGAGATGTCAATGTTTCTGCATTATGACTGTACCATAGGAGCAGATGGGTTGACAAGAGGGAAACTCTGCAAATATCTCTCTAATAATTAGCCAAAATATGAGGTAATATTCAAAATTTACATTATTATAAAAATCTGAGTCATATCTATCTAAATAGCACAGAATACAACCAATTTCAACTTCCAAATTTACTACGGAAAATACTTTCAAAGTATACAAACAGGAAGGTTTACCATATTCTTTTATTCACTTGATTATGTTTTCTTGCTTGTTGCATCACTTTTTGTGCTGCATCTATGATCAAGTTCTGTATAAATCAGATTTGACAAAAGCAAACCTCATTCCACATAGAAAAGTAGGTAACAATATTGAGTAAGTTGAAGAGACAGACAGACTTAGTCCATCAACTCCTTTCTCTGTCTTACTAAAAATATTTCCCTTGTGAAGAATACTGTACTTGGCTAAGTAATCATATAGCTAATGCAACAAATTTTTGCCAGGTCCTATATTTGCCATTGTGCTTATGAATTTGTCCCAGAAAACTGACTACTTGAATACAAAAACCAAATTCTTTTCCACATCCTCCACAATACTTAGCCACGTCTCCCAGACTAAGCTGAATTAATAGTCATTTACGAATTCACATACAGATAATTTTTTCCTAAAAATGACAAGTTTGTTTACTTAGATAAAAATAGGTCTAGAGATTATACATATGTGCACGTATGCACAGATATGTGCCTAAATCATGAAAACTGTCACTCGCCTGATCTTCATAAGGTACTGTCATTTGGAACCTCTTATTCTACCACCTACAGTGTGCCCTTTTTATCCAAACACGAAAACATTGTTCTTCCCCATTGCGGGCTAATTACACCATCTGTTTAACCACAGTACTATTAATGTTAACTCCTTAACATTTCCACATGTACTGCCCTCAAACACCTTACACTGTCAAATATACAAATAGTAGAGAAGGCAAGAAAATCAGTCTCCCAATTTGTATTCTCAACTGTCTCTACTGGGTCAACACTATGGTCTCCATAGGGACTTGAGCACTCAGAAAATTTCTCTCCATCTCTTACTTTAGTGGTACAAACTGTCAAGATGAATAGCAATAAGAAAATCGATCTCCCCACCTCCATCCAAACTAAAAATCAGGAAATATGTAAATGTTCTGGGCAAAAAAAGGAAACAGGGCCAGGACACAGAGAGCAGATGAAGAGTCAATCATCTGACAGGGATTGCTTATTCTTAAGATTAAGCCAGCTGTTTTATTCACTTTATTATAAAATAAGTTAATAAAAAGATGACACTCTCTTTACAGATATGAGTATGCAGCCATAAATCCAGAATATATGGAAGATAACTCTACACTAAAAAATTTAAAATATAATCTCAGAATGAGTATAAACTACACATTTGTATATTATGACTTGAAATAAATGTTTACCACATTTAATTGCTTATAATAAGAAACCATGCCATCTGAAGCAGATTTTAAGTGTCCTTTTTATGTGCGCATGTGCACACGCACACACTCGCACACACACACTCAAAATGGCAACTGTGTGGTGAACGGTCTATTAATTTGATTGTAGAAATCCCTACACAATGTATATATGCATTAAATCATGATGTTGTACATCTTGACTATATGCAATTTGTATTGGTCAATTAAAATTCAATAAAACTAGAGGAATAAAAAAGAAACCGTACCATTTGAGAGAACCACAGAGCATTTTTCAGTGTATTTGTTTGCTTACATATGTGAAAGAAATCCATTATGCTCTTCTCCTTACACTCATCTCTGTCACCAATGAAAAGGCACACACACAAAACGATTAACATTTCTCACGGTCATTTAAATATTCCTTCTATTATTAAAGCTCACAGAAGTTTGGAAATACATGCATTGACATTAAAATTATATATACACTTAAAAAGCCATCCTCATGGCTTGAAAATTGGAATGTTTAAATATGAGCAGTACAGGTTAAAAGTATCGGGAATCTATTGCAAAGGAAGAAAAAGATTAATGGTAAGTGTGTTGGGAATCTTAGGCAGGCTCCTCATTTGGAAAATGAGTAGGATAAATTTCATTATCCCTATGTTACTTCAAGTTTTAATATCCAAAAAATCAAAAACATCTTCTTATAGTTACATGATCAAACTAAATTAATTTATCAGGCTCCTATAATGGTCAGGGCATGGCACCAAAACTTGGCAAAGTTCATTATAGCCCATAGCTTTTATGCCCACTACTTACAACGGGATAAAAGAAAAAAGGAAGACAGGCAAGAAACCCACAACCACCAGGAAATCTTGTTCCACCTCACCAAGTTTCACCTTGAAAGCAATTCTCCCACCACCTGGATCTCTGTGGATCACCTATGAATTCTGAAGTGATGGCTTTGACAGCTTTATACCCAAAGCTGCTAATAAAACACAGACACCCACAGCAACCACAAATGGAGTCATTTGAACCAGTGAAATAGCACAGGCCAGAAGTCTGGCCCTGTCCTCTATAGACTGCAACAAGATGCTCATAGTCTGTTGCTATCATTCTTTAAGTTCCTCCAAGTAAGAAACCTTCATGGGCTGCCATTTCTAATAAACAAGGCAATCACAGTACTTATCTATCAGAATAATAACATTACACTGAAGATAACAGTTGTGTATAATTAATTGAAAAAGATTCAAAAAGGTTGTATTAGTCTGCTCTTGCATTGCTATAAAGAAATACCTGAAACTGGGTAATTTATAAAGAAAAGAGGTTTAATTGGCTAAGGATTCCACAAGTTGTACAGGCAGCATGGTAGCATCTGCTTCTGGAGAGGGCTCAGGGAGTTTTCAATCACGCAGAAGGCAAAGGGGGAGCACAGCGTCTCACATGGCAGGAGCAGCACCAAGAGAAAGAAGTGGGGAGGTACCACACAATTTTAACAATCAGATCTCATGAGAACTCTACCAGAACAGCACTAGGGGGATGGTGCTAAACCATTCATGAGAAAACTCCCCCATGATCCAATCACTGCCCACCAGGCCCCACCTCCAGCACTGGGGATTACATTTGAACATGAGATTTGGGTGGGGACACCGATCAAAACCATATCAACAGTGGAGAGTAATAATACATTATTGATTATAAATTCATTGCATGTCCCAGCTGTGGTTTGAAAATCATCAAGAATGCCTTTTCCAGCTGGGCATGGGGACTCACACCTGTAATCCCAGCACTTTGGAAGGTCAAGGTGGGAGGATTGCTTGAGCTCAGGAAGTGGAGACCAGCCTAGCAACACAGTGAGATCTCGTCTCTACTAAAAATAAAAATACAAAATTAGCAGGGCATGGTGGTGCATGCCTGAAGTCCCAGCTATTCAAGAGGCTGAGGTGGGAGGATCGCTTGAGCCCAGGAGGTTGAGGCTGCAGTGAGCAGCTGTAATCATACCACTACACTCCAGCCTAGGCAACAAAGTGAGACCTGTCTTTAAAAAAAAAAGAAAGAATGCCCTTTTCCTTCCAAAAGAAGTAATCATTAAAGACAAATAGAGTTGCCAATTTGGGGGTGATCCTTCCCTATTAAGTCACTGACACAAGTCAAGTGTCTAGAAAATTATTTACTTTGGAGAATCAAAGCACACCTAATTTAATGGAGACACAACTGCTGTCCCAGTGTAGCTGATGGAGCAGATGAAAGCAAAAAGCTTCTCCCCATTTTAAGACGTTAAACTTCTGTAAGAAACTTTCATTTCTCCACTATTTGCTTAGTTAAGGTCAAGCTGATCAAAGTTTATATTAGTTTTACATTGGTTTATTTAAATATTTATTTTGAAGGTTAAAATTAGCCATCTCAAAATGAAGGGCAGATATAAAATAATGAACACTTAGAGGTGTAAATATAGAAATAATATTAACAAGATATTCCAGTTTACAGCCATCTTTAAGGAAGAACAGTAAAAGAAAAAAGTGAAGCTGGAAAGAAATTATTTTTTAAAATATTCCTTTACATTCATCTTTTTTCATTTCTTATAATGGACCAATTTAATAAAAGTGTTTCTCTTCAGCACACCAACCTATGTATTGTCAAGATATGTTAGAAAAAAAAAAACATATTTATACATTTGTAGTATAGATATGTATAACCACCTTGTGAAAAATGTTGTTATTCGTGTGTGTGTGTGTGTGTGTGTGTGTGTGTGTATGTGTGTGTGTGTGAAATCCAGATGTCCTAATGAAAAGCCACAATTCGGCCGGGCGCGGTGGCTCACGCTTGTAATCCCAGCACTTTGGGAGGCCGAGGCGGGCGGATCACGAGGTCAGGAGATCGAGACCACGGTGAAACCCCGTCTCTACTAAAAAATACAAAAAATTAGCTGGGCGTGGTGGCGGGCGCCTGTAGTCCCAGCTACTCGGAGAGGCTGAGGCAGGAGAATGGCGTGAACCCGGGAGGCAGAGCTTGCAGTGAGCCGAGATGGCGCCACTGCACTCCAGCCTGGGCGACAGAGCGAGACTCCGTCTCAAAAAAAAAAAAAAAAAAGGCCACAATTCATCAGATGTGGGAACATCACTGTGGTATAAAGGAATAAACTGAAGCTATAAAATGCATGAAAAGGACACTTAAATACATTTGCCTAACAAGTCCCCCTGGGGGAAAAACTGCATTAAAATAAATTTTGCACACACACCAATTTTAAAAAGGAATTAACTGCTTACAAAAGTTCCAGCACACATTGACCTGTTTTTTTTTTTCACTTTTTAAAATGAAAGCATCTGGCCACTATTGACATTAACAAAAACATACACTTAAATTCTAGGAAAGTTAAGTTGATTTTAATAAAGGATAAGGCAAATTTGTTTTAACTGCTGTTAAGATATAATTCACATACCACAAAATTCATCCTTTTAAAATGTACAATTCAGAGGCTTTTAACATAGTCAGAGTTGTGCAACAATCACCACTCTCTGATTTTACCTTTCTCTCTCCTAAAAGAAACCTAGTGCCTACTAGCAGTCATTCCTCACTTCCTCCTCCCTGCTCTCCTAGGCAACCACTTCCCATTTCTACAGATTTACCTGTTCTACACATTTCATATGTCACTGGAATTATATAGAACAAGGTCTATTTTGACTTGTTTATTTTGGCATAATGTTAGTGATTGCATTTATCAGTGCATCATTGATGAATAATATTACATCTAACATTTTTAAAGACAAGTTTCAGAAGACTTGTTGGTATTTTTTTTCTTTTCTTTGTTTTTTAAGAGACAGGGTCTTGCGATGTTGCCCAGGCTATACTCCAATTCCTGTGCTCAAGCAATGCTCCTGCCTCAGCCTCCCAAGTAGCCAAGGCTATAGGTGTGGGCCACTGTGCTTGGCTAGATTTGTCAGTCTTCTAATTTCAGGCCCCCATGAAAATATTTTTTGAGCAGAAGAGATTAGGCAAAAAGGTGTCTTAAGAGAGTTAGTAGAATAAAATCAATAAAAGACTCTAGAGCAGCATTCTCCAATAAAAATATAATTAAATCTACATACATAATTTTAAATTTGCTAGTAAATTGTATTTTAGAAAGGAAAAATCACATGTAGTTTATTTTAATACTTATGTAATCCAGTATAGCCAAAATATTATCTTCAATATGTAAATAATATAAAAATTAATGAGATAGTAACACTCTTTTGTTCTTATCATACCCATGATGTAACTTAGCATTTATTACAGATCTCAATTCAGACTACCCACATTTTAATGGCTCAAAATAGATCTAGAGAGTGGGGGGACATCAGAGAAAGGTAAGAATGGCTAGAAAGGATGAGGAACATGAAGTGAAAAGAGTGGAAAATGGAAGGCTATCAGGAAAAAAATAGGTACATTTTATTTATTTATTTATTTGAGATGGAGTTTTGCTCTTGTTGCCCAGGCTGGAATGCAATGGCACGATCTTGGCTCACTGCAACCTCCACCTCCAGGGTTCAAGCGATTCTCCTGTCTCAGCCTCCCAAGCAGCTGGGATTACATGCGCCTGCCACCACACCCAGCTAATTTTTGTATTTTTAGTAGAGACAGGGTTTCACCCTATCAGCCAGGCTGGTGTCGAACTCCTGACCTTGGGTGATCCACCCGCCTTGGCCTCCTAAAGTGCTGGGATTACAGACGTGGGAGCCACTGTGCCCAGTCAAAAATAGGTAAATGTTAATTTCTACATTAAATACTTTTTAGTCCCACATCTAGCTGCACCTAGAACACCTATCACACCGTGCTTGACACTTGGAAAATTAATTAATTAGGTTATCAAGGGGACTATAAGAAAGGAACAATATATGCCTGTCCTCAATAAACATATCATCACAAAAGGTAAAACATTTAAAAAACTGTACATTAGAAAGCGATGCCCCCTATATGACAAATGCAGATAAACTGTGGAAGAAAAGGTTCAGAACTTATCCACAACTAGAAAAGTCAAGCACTGCCCTTCCAAGTTTGTCCTATATTCTCTCTGCTTGTTTATACAATCCATTGTCTCTCTTACAACAGTTAGAATTAAGTCTGTTTGATGCTAGTGTTTGGATCACCTGGCAGCCTCCAATGTGCTATTCCCAGTGTTAATAACCAGTTTAGAACTGGAGGGTCTCTGCTTACACATGTTGAATGCCTGTGATGTACATTCATTTCTTCAAACTACAAAGGCTTCAATTTACCTGTGAAATGCACCTTGATGCCACATCTATCCAACGTTTACCAACCATTCAAGGCCCCCATCAGCATTTAGCTCTATAACATTGGTATTTTATCTTAAATAGTTTTATATAAAACAAGTTTATACTTTAAACATACGCACCTTTCCAGATAACAACATAAAATTAATATAGCTATTAGGAAGTGAGAAATTGAAGTATTTTATTCAAATTTTATTTAGTTTCTGCAAAATAATTCAGCCTTCTCTATAAAAGTCAATCTTTACTTTTTTTTTTTTTTTTTTTGAGATGGAGTTTCGCTCTTGTCACCCAGGCTGGAGTGCAGTCACACAATCTTGGCTCTCTGCAACCTCCGCCTCCAGGGTTCAAGCAATTCTCCTGCCTCAGCCTCCCGAGTAGCTGGGATTACAGGTGCCTGCCACCACACTCGGCTAATTTTTTTTATTTTTTTAGTAGAGACGGGGTTTCACCATGTTGGCCAGTCTGGTCTCGAACTCCTGACTTCAAGTGATCCGCCTGCCTCGGCGTCCCAAAATACTAGGATTACAGGCATGAGCCACCACACCCAGCCAAACTTTACTTTTAAATAAATGATTCCTCCATGAATTACATGACAAACTTTTAGATACTAAAACTAAATTACTCCTGGAATGCAAAGCACCTACTCACTATTGCATAATATTTTAGGCAATGAGCCAAATTATTAAAAATACACAGAAAAAAATCTCTTTATATAGCTAAACCGTTGCTTCAACTGAAGTCAAGTAAAAAGTCATAAATTCAACTATTAAGTCAAACAGGCAGTCTAGTCTCTAGATGGAAAGAAAATATGAAGATATAAACTAGATGAAAGCTGGCACAGAAGGCAAAGTAAATTACTTAAGGTCCCTAGGACTTTTGAGTAAGAAAAGAGTGCATTAACAACCCAAAATATCCATTTGTGTGATCTGCCTTAGGAGATATAAAAGGAAGGAAAAAGTTAATTTGGAAAAAATCAACAGAGCAGATCTCTGAAATCTGCTGTGCGGATAGAACCCTACATCAAAAGTAATAAATTAAGAATTTTTAACATGTTATTATATATTTCACCAGGAGCCCTTTAAAGCCTTTATTTTAGTTTAAAAAATATATACGCAACAGATGGTCACACAACAGCTCCAGCACATTCCCCAGTGAGTACCTGTAACACCAGCATAGCCAACTCTTCCAACTTGTGACAAAGGAGAAAATTCGAGCCATAACACCAATGTTATTTTTTGAAGAAAATAAGATCACTGAGATTTTTAAAAAAAGACAATAACACACAACAAAAACACTGCAGGTCTACAGGAGTGGGAGTAACAGAGGTCACAAAGGCTATGGATGGAAAGATTAAAGACAATTTGTTCTCTCTCCCTTGGCTTTGTTTTTTGCTCTGTAAAAAGGTTTGGGATTTTGCCAAGGACAACCCTCCCTACACTACTCTGATGTATTAAAAGTCCTCATGCAAAGCAAATATGTCCTAAAATAAAGCAGTCAAATAAAATTTATAATTTCCAACAAGAGCAGTTTGGTAAGTTAAACCAATTGAGGGTAAAGGCAAGGCTGAAATGAACATGGGGCCCAGGGAAAGGTAGTGAAAATATAGAAAAGCTTTATGTAAAAAAAGTCTTCACATACTAAATTATGAAATAAAATGAAAATTTTAAAAGATCATGAAGAATTTTAATTAAACAAGTTGCTTTTGTTTCAACAATTTCAGGGTAAAAATAATTGTAGAACTTTGATATTAATTTTGCAAATCCATATTTTAAATTCAAATTCCTTTTGTTACTACTATAAGGCTATAAATAGCTCAATTTGAAACAATTTAATCTGTGGAAAGACAATTCTTATTATAAAATATTTGGGAATTCCTTAGGGTTCTAAGTACAACCAAATCTATTCATATACCATGTTAAAAAAAATGTAAAAATTATGGAAACCAATCAATACGTTCCAAAGGTGAAGTTTGTTTCCAGGCACTAGTTCACTATTAACAATTGTCAGGGCCCACTTTATCACTTGTCCAGAACAAAATGAAAATGCAGGCCTTTTATTCAAACATCAAGAAAAAGAATTCCTTTATCTTTCTTCCCAGGTATCTCTCTCAACTTGTCACATTATTTTTTATTTGCTATTGAATGACAAGCTCTTTTGGGCATGGGACTATCCATGAGGTGATTTTAGACCCTCACAGGTACCTGGGTCCCTGTATCATAACTCAGTAAACACTTACCAAACTCAACCATCCCCACATATGTGCCCAAGCTCCCACTAGGGGCAGAGGGTAGACAGTCCCTGGGCTGGGTGGGGGCAGGAGAGTAGGTAGCCAAGAACCCACCCCAGGAAGGCAAGAGGCATGGGAGGCAAGAGGCATGGGAGGCAAGAGGCATGGGAGGCAAGAGGCATGGGAGGCAGACCATATGTAAGCAGAGGGTCCAAACCTCATGCTCTTGGCCCATTGTCTCATGAGGCTTCATTTATAAAACCAAAATCAAAGATGAAATTAATAAAAATTTCAAGACAGCAATAACAGGATATTAAACCCCATCCGTGGACCCTCTTTTGAATTTGGGATCCTGCACTGGTTGCCTGCCTATGAAGCAAGTCCTGACAGTTGTTACTCAGACTAAGGGAAAAAATTATTAAATGATTTTTCCTGAATGTTTTCTTGCAGCAACTACTGTCAGTTTACTTGGCTGAATCAGTCTTCATAGTATCTACTGCCAAGTCTTTGTCAGTGTCACAATTACAGGTAAAGAAATCTAATAGAAGAAAAAACACGCTGGATATACAATATTTTATCTGTTAATTCAAGTGTCAGACAATCCATACTAAGTGCAAAGCAAATTAGTTCTGAAGCTTAAATAAGACAATAGCATAGGCAAGAATGTCAAAGATGAATATTCTAACAAATAGATTTTCTTAATCTAGAAAATAAAGCAATTATAGTTGAGGCACTTTCTATGCATAATGTACAAGAGCATCCTACAGGCACAGGGTAACAACTGTGAGTAGATGCATTTCAGGTCTTTGAAATGTCAGAATCTAGAAACACAAGACAATTAGGTTCCTAATAACTAGCAAGGGGGATAGTAGGCATGGCCGGATATTTAAACATTTAAAAATAAATTATTTTAATTTGGGATAAAAAACTGATTTTGTGAGTACTCATTTTACAATATACAATATTGCACACAATATACAATATGGCTCATTTTAATTGAATATACAATGAAAATGAATCAACAGAAAAGGCAGAGTACACTTCAAAGCAAAGCACACAATATTTTTCAGCTAAGGCATTTAATATACATAAATTACAAATGAAATGTAAGACAAGAATAATATACAAATGAATAAATCCTTAAAAAATATCAGAGAGACAAGTTGAGAATCAACTAAAACTGAATGATACTAAAAATAACAAAAGAAGCTTTTACTATTATATTTTGGACATGAGGATTAAAGAAAATTATGCTCATATCACGGCAGACAATGAACTGCATTTTGTTTGTTTGAGGCAGAGTCTCACTCTGTCTTCCAGGCTCTGCAGTGGCGCAGTCACAGATCACTGCGGAGCCTTGACATCCCAGGGTGATCCTCCCACCTCAGTCTCCCAAGTAGCTGTGACTACAGCTGAGCACCACAGCACCCGGCTAACTTTTTTGTATTTTTTGTATAGACGGTATTTTGCCACATTGCCCAGGCTGGTCTCAAACTTCTTGCCTCAGCCACCCAAAGTGCTAAAATTATAAGCAGGAGCCATTGAACTGGCCCAGTGCAGTGTTAACAATGGCAAATCCTATTTTGCTAATGTCAGTCAGTTTGATGTTGAGAGGGTAAGATAAATATCACATACAAAAAGAAGAAAGTAAACCCTGCACATAGATGAGAATCCTACAAAATAGCAAATGTTCACTTCCAGTGAGTTTAGATATCCACTCCCAGAAGAACTACATCCTAACCGTAAGAAAACTTACAGATCTGTGTCATTGAAACCACTTTGTCTAAGGTCACTGATGACTTTCATATCACCAACGCGATGCATGTTTGCAGCCCTCACTCTTCTTGATATTTCAGCAAAATTCAATACCGGTGATCACTTACTTCTCTTCATGTTCTTGGCTTCTATTATGTAAACCTACTAGTTTCTTCCAATCTTTCTGGCCACTCGTAGGTTTCCTTTGCAAATTCACAGTCCTCTCATTGACCATTAAATGTCGGAATTTTTCCTTAGTATCAATAGCTTCAATTACAAGCAAATGTAACTGTCCCATTAAAATTATTAAAATTCCATAATCTAGACATAATCCTTTGCCCTCTACACCTACATATCCAACTACCTAATTGATTTCTTGACTTGTGTGTCACTATAAACTCCGTGAGGTCAAGGACCACATTTGCTTATATTCAGTATCCTGCATCTAACATCTAGCATATGCGTGGCAATTAGTGGACACGCAAATTCTTATCAAATAAATAAATAAAGACTATTCTTATTAGAGAAATCTTAGTTGATGATGGAGAGGGCAACACTTTAACTGCTGATTGAGCCACCAGTACAAACGAATTTGAGGCTCACATTTTGTAGGAATATTAACAGGCTGATATGCATATGTTACTAAACGTGTATGCATATACACACACACAATCTTAGACCAAATTTCAGTCTGGCAGCATCACACAAATCCTGAATTTCAAGTTTTTAGTTAACTAAACTCTTCAATGGAAGTTTATTAGGGCCTTCATTTAAGAGCCTGACAATACAATAACATTTCTTATCAGTAATGTTTACGTTCAAGGAATTTGCCTCTGTTTGGACTTTTTCTGTTCTCAAGTTTATATTACTGTTAAATATTATCTTTGATATAAATTTTCATGAGTAGAAAACTTTTTCTAAAATAGATTTGCAGAAAAGAATTTCCCACCAAAACCTCCAGCAATTCCATGATTTCTGTGGACAACATCCAAACCTCCGTGTTGGTAATTCATATTTAGACATGTCCACCCACCCAAGAAGCAAATTTCTATTGGTTCTGTTTTATTTTCTCCTAAATTATCTCTAACCTAACTAGTATTTGGCACTTTGCTTTAGTCAGAGATTTCTCTAACTCTTTGACAAATTCCAATGTTTCTATTTCAATCAGAAATAATTTCCTAAAATCTCTGTACCAAATGAAAACACTGCCCCAAGCCAGGGAAATTCAATATACACATTAAACACCTTTTCAAAAAAAAAAAAATCTTAATGTATTCAATTTCACCAACATGGGGTAAGTTTCTTTTCCACAGAAGTTCTCATTGATAAAGAAATCTCACAACTTTTTGAAACAAATTATATAGGTGATAGCAATGATAAATGTAATTTTCACATTTGTAGGAAAAAAAGATCACTATATCCATGGCGAGATGAGCCAAAGCAAACCAGTATCTAACCTTGAAGAAACAGAAATGACTACTATAAGGAAGTGCTTTCCTCCATTTATTTTATCTAGCTAGAAAGCATATAATAAGCCATCTATCAAGAAACAAAAGGTTATCTTGTGTACTTAGCTGTAGATGTATGCCAAGGGAAGCTGCTGTTACAAATTAATAAAGTAAGAATGCACATAAAGAGTGCTTGATGCACTCAGCTTCCAATAACCTAAAAATACCTCCAAAATAATGTATATTCCAACACAGAAATCCATTTCAAATCCAATGAAACAAAATGCTGGCCATTTTTTATATTATTGTTATTTACTAACACCCTGGAGTAGCTTTAAAGAGATGTTCTAGCACAAGGGTTGAGGATAGGAGAAGAAACAGAAGAGTAAAACAATCAAGTTAGCTCGATATCTATGCCTCCAAACAAATAAGACTTTGGCTGCTCCAAGTCATGTTTTTATTTTAATGTGAATATTTAGATTAGACTTGCGGTAGGCTGAATAATGCCCCCCCCCAGCACACGCAAGGGTCTATATCGTAATCACTGAGACTGTGAATATGTTAGGTTATCTGGCAAAGAGGAATTAAGGTTGATAATCAGCTGATGTTGAGATGGGGAGAGTGTCCTGGATTACCAAGGTGTACCCAATACAATCACAAGTGTCTTTAAATGTGGAAGAGGGAGGCAGCAAAGAAAAGAGATGACAGTGTGGGCTTTAAAGAGAGAGAAAAAGGGCCATGAGCCAAGGAAGACTGGCGACTTCTAGAAACTAGAAAAGGCAAGGAAATGGATCTTCGCCTAGAGACTCCGGAAGGAACCTAGCCCTGCAGACCATTTCATGGGCCCAGTGAGACTCCTGACTTCTGAACTCCAGAAATGTAAGAGAATAAATTTGTGTTGTTTTACGCCACTCTGTTGCAATTTGTTGCAGCAGCCATAGAAAACTAGTATAATACATACTTCAACAACTAACAAAACAACAAACTAACAATGAAAACATTATACATCCTGTTATTCCTAAGCAGAATAATAAACTAACCATCTTATATAACTTGTAGTTTGGGGAACTCATGGTCTATTTCAGACCCCATTAAAACAATTAGTTATTCATCCTTGGGTCTCAGTTTTCATATACATATATACGAGTTTATTGGAATGTTCTAAGGTTTTTTAGAGTTCTCAAGTGTTTTTGTGTCCTGAATGCTAATTATGAAGTGTTGTTTGAGCTTTGACTTTTTCTATGAAATCGTTTTCTTAACCTCTAATGGTTTTTTTTTTAAACAAAAGTAGTCATGTTAAAATCAATCCAATGTAAGTTCACAAAATTATTCATAATAGCCTAGTGCCTTTCACTTTAGGTCTCTAACAAAGTCTCTGCTTTACTATAGCACTACTGTCGTCTTTCAAAAACGCTAAGTTCAAGTAAGAGAACTTGGTGTTGAAACTTAGAGAATGTTTCAGTTAATACTTGCCTGCAGCTTTTTTCTATGTCAGAAGAGGCAAGACAAAAAAGGAAATCAATATTGTGCAGAATTTTTCCTTTAAATAATTCTTAACATACAGACTTTACAGATTCAATGAGGCATTATCTAGAAGAAGAAACTATATATATATATATATATTTTAATGGCTAAGAAGCCTTTCCTGTAAACTATTACAAGTCTGGGCTACACAGCTTAACATCTACAGTTAAAAAGAAAGGGAAAAAAGAGAAACTATAGTACACGTTTTCACTGCATTTAACCATGTAGTGAATTTCTTTCTTTTTTTTTTTTTTTTTAAAGAAGAGAGTAAGTCACCAAACTGAAAATAAACAAGACAAGGAAAGTTAAAATCACATTACATTAAGAGTTAGGTTGCCTTCTATAAGTTAGAGAATCAAAATATTCTTAGAATATATGATAATGCCTTCAATAAATATCACTGAAGGATATCATTTAAAAGCAAATTTTATGCAACAATGTTCTCTGGGCTTTAAATGAATTTAATATTCCTGGGAGTAAATGATAGTCATGGCCAATAGTTGAAAACGATCAGAGAATACATATATTCAACATTTTCCCAACCACTGTTATAAATATGCCACATGTCAAGGTATTTTACAGGGCATCCAGTTTTCTGATATAAGTACTGTGAGATTCTTTTTACATTTTACTCAACAAAATAAAATTTTACTTTTCAAGACATTTGGAAGTAGAAACTGAGGCAGGAAATGAATGGGGGGAAAGTGAATGGGCAGAAGATTCTAGCTATTAGGGAAGACGAGAAGAAAAGGCTGAGACAATCCTGTTCCAGAAAAAAATCAATAATGATAGAAACTTCCCAAGAAGAGCTTGGGGCAATAGAGATGTAGAGGGATAATATTACAGAGGATAAAAGAGAAGCCTTAAAGGAAAGCAATTATAAATTACTGAAAAATTTAAATCAGAAATGCATTCACTAGATACAAAACAACATAAAAAAAAAAAAACAAAAAAAAAACCCCACAACAAAAGCAGGTCAATCAATAAGGAGAATGTGGCCTGGCTGTGAAATGGACCAGGCAAATGGACTCACTGATAAAATGCATTCCTTTTTAACTACAAACTAGTGGCCCAACAGGTGTATGTAGTGTGTGTATGAGGTTAACAATGGGTATTTTCACGCTGTATTTTGGGCTGGGTTTCAAATGAGTTGAATATCGTCATGCTGATTATGGTTTCTCTTCAATTATTTTAACTGAGCTAATGTATAATAAGAACATAGCAGAAGCAAATAAGTCTGTGTGCCAGCTTATGAGCGGGCAATAAAATGTAGCCAAAGAAAATAAGAAGACTGAAAAAAGGCAGTTGCAGAAACAAAAGAGAGAGAGAGAGGAAAAGAGAGGGGGAGAAGGAGAAGGTGGAGAATGGGGAGCTTGAAGGAGACAGTTCAAGAGGGCAAAGTAGAAGTTGACAGCAACACAGCCACACCTTGCCGTCTCTCCAAGGCTGCTTCTTCCTTCCAGAGAGGATAAAGCCAAGTGAAATCAGGTGATTCTGCTGAGCTTTTGCTTCTAATTCTGTTCTTTGTTTCTCTGAGGCTTTCTCCTCATGAATTCTGTGTTTTATTTGAATAGTGCCTCAGAAGCCCGGTTGTGTTGCTTCTGTTTATTCATATGGTTCCTTATGTCACAGGTGGTGCACCCGAGCTACATGCGGCAAGTGGGTGTGTGCACATGTGTGTTGCTTGTTTTGTTTTTTGACACCCTCCCCAATTTAGTTTAGGGAACTCCCTGAATTTTTGATACCCCCTCCCCATTTAGCTTAGGAAACTCCCTGAATTTGTTTTTATGTTTTTATTTTGGAATAATTTCAAACTTATAGAAAAGTTGCAAGACTAATACAAAGAACTCCTGAATATCCCTTACCCAAGTTCACCAATATTCAACATCTTCTACTATGTATTTCCCATCTTTACATCTATTTACCATTTATTATATATAATTCTACATATTAATATTTTTAAAACAACTTGAGAGTGGTTGCATACAACTTGCTCTTTAACTCCAATATCTCAATAATATATATTTCCAAACCGTAACAATATTCTCATATAATCACAATATTGATGCCAAATTAAGAAAACTTAACATTGATACACTACGGTTATATAATCCAGAGTTTGGCAAACCTGTGAACCAAATCTAGTCTGCCACCTGATTTCATCTATTCAGTTTTACTGGGACAAAATCATGCCCCTTCTTTTCTGCATTATTTGTGGCAACAGTGTGAACAACAGCAGAATTGAGTAGTTGTTGCATGAGACAACAGTATTGCCTGCAAATTGTAAAATATGTGTTCTTTTATTTTAAAATTTTTCATACACCTAATTCACAGTCCATATTCAATTGCCAATTTTCTCCATAATGTCCTTTTTAAGTATAATTTCCAGTCTAGGATTCAACCCAGGATCTTAAATGGCATTTAGCTTCAATTCACATCTCTAAATCTCCTTTAATGCCAAACAGTTCTTCAGCCTTTTTTGTCTTTCATGACACTGCCATCTTGAAGAATATAGGCCAGATATATTTTTAGACAATTTCTCTATTTGGATGTCTGATATTTCCTCATGATGAGATTCAGGTAATGCATTCTTCATCAGAATGCTACAAAAGTGGTTTTGTGCTCTTATGGTATCATACCTGAAAGCACATGATATCTATCTGCCTCCCCTCAGTGATATTAATTTTGACATTCCACTATATGGTCACTATTTTTTTTTTTTTGCCTTGCAATTAACAAAATGTCTGTAGGTAAGTGCTTTAAGACCATGCAAATATCCTGCCCTCTGTCAAATTTCTACTAATTCCAATTTAGTATCCAAGGATTATTCTTTCCCAAATCAATATTTACTATTATGGCTGCAAAATGGTAATTTTCCTAATTCATTTTTACGATCAGAAATCAGATGTTCAGAAATATTAAATGACTCACCTCCTAGTTATTTTTCAAGGAGCCTTTAGAGAACTTGAGAACTTTCAAAACTCTTAATTTCCATGATCTTAAAGTCTCTCAGAGTACAGAATGCCTGAACGAATGTTCTCAAGACTCAGATAACCAGAATCTCCTGCTGATCAGCATACAAAACCTATCTTGTAAAGCTACTACTGGGTTAAAAAGGTACATTTTTGAAACTCCATTATTTTCATTCTAGAATGAGCATCCATTTCTATAATACAAAGTAGAAAACAAACATTAAAGACAAAGCAAAACAAAAACAAAACCTGACATATTTTGTATAATCTGAATTTTTAGTCTGTTCATGAATCACACCTTTCCATTTAACCCAAGAGGGCCACAGATCATCATGGAATAACCACTGTCTTAGGCTAGAGAAATAATAAAACAAAGTGTAGGGACTGATAACTAAATTCTTTGTAAGATCACTGCCAGTGTTTTGCTAGGTAACACTAAACCATATTCAATTATACCCTTGAGTCTCCTAATTCAAAGGGAGAGCAGAATGGTGGGGGAAGAAAACAAACAAACAAATAAACCAACCCTGAAAGTCATGTTGTAAGAGAAACATGAATGTTTATTTAAAGCAGAGGTGACATCACAGGACATGAGGGCTGTCATCAAATAGATGAAGCGTTCTCATATGAAAGAAACATTAGAAACTGACTTAAGACATTCACAAAAGTTTGAACTGTGTCCTAGAAAACACTACATTCTTCAATGGAAAAAAAAATGATATTCCTAACTCACCTGATCCTAGGAGAAAAACCAATGACCTCAGAAAATAAAATAAACGCTTAGAACAAGCTGTGGACTGAATAAATGGCAAGGAGTTGGCAACATAAGGCTATATAAATATCTGTAAACTCCTTTTCTCAAATCAAACTTGACTTTAAGAAAGAAAGTTTTCAATGGCTCTGTCCATCAAAATATAAAAGTTGTCAGAACTTCTGCAACAACTGAAAACTCACAACTGCCTCAGGCAGAAGCAAGAAGGGAAATAACTTCATACCAATGCTCACTGTCATTATCTTTTTCTCTGCAGCAAAATGTATGCCCCAAACTGTCAACAACACAAGGGCAGGAAAAGATGCTGCTAAAAGGAAAAGATCATGTATGAGTGTTGCGAATGCATTTACAAACACCCAATGTCTCAACTAAAACTGATGCCATACAATGTAATAAATAGCTTAAGAACCATTAGTACTTGTACCAACTCAGGGGATAAGAACTACAGCCTTTCAGCATGAAGTTTATACCATAAAATGTGAAACAATCTCCTTTACACAATGTGGCAAGGCAGGCCGCATTCATTGGTATAGGATGATATAAAACAGGCCCATCCTCTCTTGGTTCACTTTGAAATTCAAACCCTGCCTTTGTGGGAAGCTAAGAAATTAGAGGTATCATTGCATAGTATTTACACACAGGGCATCTATCATCAGACTGCTCGGGCCAAATCCTGGCCCTGTTATTATCAGCTACGTGACCTTGGGCCAGGTACTTATTTTCTCTGTATTTGTTTCCTCATTTATAAAATGGTGATAATAAAGGTAAGTACATCATTTAGTTGCTGTTTGGATTATACAATATATTTTTAAAGAGTGCCTTGTGCATAGAAAACATTTAAGAGGTAAAGCTACTTCTGTTGGCAATAGGGAGGCAGTGAACATTTAAGACAGGACACCCATGATTAGATTTTTATTTCAGATAGATCACTTTGAGAGAACAGCGAAAGATAGATTGGTTAGGGGATGTTATCTGTGCAACTAAAGCAGAAGACAGGAGACTACTGCCACGGTCTAGGAATGATACTCTGAAGGTCTTAACTACAGCAGTACTGGAATGTGCAGAAGGCATAGGTATGAGAGCTTTTAAGGAGACAGTGCAAGATTTGATGTAAGGAAGGTAGGAAGAACCAAGGCCAACTGGCAAGTTTCAGGTTTAGGTAATTAAAACTCTGCAAAATTCATAAGAAACAAGCTTGGGCACAAATAATACAATTGCTTTTAAGTATGCTGAGATTGAGGTACTCCTGGGCATCACTGTGGGTTATGGTCTTAGGTAAATCTGAAGCATAGGCTGGGCTGAAGCACAGAGGACTGGGCTGGGATATTTATTTGAGAGCCATCATTTCACTAATGAGAAAAATATGTTGTTTA
This sequence comes from Symphalangus syndactylus, assembly GCF_028878055.3. Classification (NCBI taxonomy): domain Eukaryota; kingdom Metazoa; phylum Chordata; class Mammalia; order Primates; family Hylobatidae; genus Symphalangus; species Symphalangus syndactylus. The sequence goes on from NC_072424.2 coordinate 106,238,577, forward strand.
TTTTGGAGAAAAAACACAAAGCACTTCCTTTAAAAAGACAGTATATGGCCATATCCATTATACACGATGTTCAGTGTCAAGTATTTGTGCAGTATTTAATACTGACACTAAAATCTTCCTATCAATAGCATTCTACTAAGTCTTTGAAGTCAGCACTTAGAATTCTTTTTCTTAAAAAAAATTTAGAAAGGATATGTTACCAAAACAAGTTTCCCATTACAGTTCAGCCATCATGTCATTCTGTAATTCTCCAAAGAGGACATTCACTGTACAGATTTACTTCTGCCACCCAAGAACTACACCCTCACCCCATGAGGCAGTCTTTGTGTTTACAGCACTTTTCCCCTCACATCAAGAGCCTATATCCATCATTTTTACTGGGGTCATAAAATCAGACCCTCAACAATATCTTGGGACACACACACACACACAAATGGTAACTCTGGATGAAGATAGATATGTTAATTGATTTGATTGTGGAGATCATTAGACAGGTATATGTATATCAAATCATCATATTAGTACCTTGAATATATATTCTTTTATTTGTTGGTTAAATATTTAAGAAAACAAACAAAACATCTTGGGTAGCATCTTGCTCATGATATGTTCGGAATGTCTTGGGTGCTAGAAACCATCCTTGTTGTCTGAGGTCAACCAATCCAAAAATACGTAAGCAGTATGAATTATCAGGTAAGCATGAATCTTTAGAAAGAATGTGTATAAACAATACACTGGAGAATCATAAAGTCATTTTAATAAAGCAGGCTTAGTTCAATAAGTGTACACCATATATATATTTAGTTTTATTTCAACACTCTTTTTACTGTGGCTGAGTAGTGTTTTAAAATTATTTAGTCTCATTCATAGTTAAGAAAATAATTTCATTTTGGTTTGATGCAGCAAATGCATTCATAGTTTTCAGGTTTAGCACATATTTAAGTCCAGGAAATCTGCAAATAATTAGTGGGGAACTTAGGATATGTGATATTAAGGTCTAGATGATGACAAATTTCAACAAGTATGGGTACTTTCTAAACTGCTTTTCTAAAAAGAAAAATCAATCTTGAGAGTGAAAAAGAATAAAATCTTACTAGGATGTTACCACAGTATGTAAAATAAAAAGGCTTCCATGTGTTTTCCAAGCACTTAATAAAGAGGCAATAAAAAGTTAAAACGTGATTTCCAAATTTTATGAAGTCAGAGCAATCATGAAAGCCAAGGATAAAAATGTTTACCCATTTTGGTGTGAAATTGCCCTGAACTAAATTTTAGAAAAAGTAACAAACTTGTGGCAAATAAAGCAAGCTGATTTTAGTTCAGGAACCTAACAAATTCTATTAAAGAAAATATACACAGTTACACTTAGTAACTAGCAGATGTACTATAGCTAGGCAAGAGATCTTGAAAAAAGGTAACATTATTTTCATGGTTGCATTCAACATTTACCACAAAGTTGCAATCTCTTTTCTGTACCCTATACACAGTTACACTTAGTAACTAGCAGATGTATTATAGCTAGGCAAGAGATCTTGAAAAAAGGTAACATTGTTTTCATAGTTGCGTTCAACATTTACCACAAAGTTGCAATCTCTTTTCTGTACACCTTAGAATAAATTAAATTCTAAAAGCTAAACTTCAAGAATAACTGCCATGTTTCAACTATTTAAAAGCACCAAGGAAAAGACTACTTATTTCATTCAAAAAGACTAAGAAATGAAAAACTGTGTAACATGTTAGCTGATATTTGTGATAAAAAAAAATGTAGAGAGAAAACATTCAAATATACAATTTAAACACTGACTTTTTTTTCACTAGTAAAAAACCAACCTGATTTTAAAAAGATCATAATTAAAATCCATCTTTTTTCATAGGATAGAAATAAGAAACAATGTTCAATTCTGAGGCATTTGGGGATAATTTAACAGCTCCTCCAGCCATCACTCTCCATATGCCATTGCCACTGCCACCAAAATGAAGAGGCCTAGAATAGGAACTGCACAATATGTGTAAAGATACAATTTAAGTATCACCTTACTTAGGGCAAATGTGTGGAACATCATTTAAACTCATTGAAAGACAGGGTGTGGTATTCCTGCCTACTTGGGAATTAATTAATTCAGACAATCTTTGGAGATAGTGTTCTGATATCTACCACTCAGTGGGAAAAAAAGCAGAACAAAGATCAAAGAGTTTAAAAATTGATGTGATTTTGCTTATGGCTTATGGACTCCTTCATGCATTACTTACGCTCTCCTTCCTAACTCTTGTTTTCTGATAGAATACCAGCAAATACACGAGACCTTCCTTTTTTGCCTTCTCACTGGATCCATTCTGGACCCATCACTGTGCCTAAGTATTGGTGGCTGCAAAGGTTTGCAGCTGACCACACCTCAAGTACTGCTTGGTACTTTTATTTGATGTGCTAGTTCTGGAACAGCTCTAACCTTTGGTCTTCTCTCCACACTGGAGAGCGCAATACAGATATTCAGGTAGCCCTAACATGACCTTCATGCTGACAAATGCAAACAAAATAATGTTACAAAACAAGACTATGGGCACAGGCCATTTTGGATTTTTATGATACTCTGCCACTCTCAGAAAGAGATGATTTCAAATACATGTGAGTTTTGGGGGTTTTCTGTTTGTTTTTTAGCAAAAGTAAAGATGACCATGCCTTGGGTGTTTGCTACTCAGCAGAACATTTTCAGTTACTTTCCTTTTCACTTGCCCATATCAGAGAAAAGCAGTATTATGGATACAAAAATAAAATTGGTAAGACAATATTAAAGTTTTGCTAATTTACAGGCAAATAAAGAAGCGTCTCCAGTTATAGGTTAAGATATATTGCTAGGAAATAAAATTCCTAAGATACAAAATTCCTTATAGTACTTCCTCTTCCTGGACTCACAGGTGAGTTGAGCAACCAGCTGCATACCAACTTCACCTTAGCCATCCAGCTGGCTGACTCTTCCTCAGCCAGTGCACCCAGGCTCCCACTCCTCCCTAGAGAGCTATAAAGCAAGCCAAATGTTCTCAGTGGGCAGGGGGATAGATTTGAAGCTGGAATAAAGCCTCAGCAAACACTGACTCTACTAGAGTGTAGCTGGTATTGTTCCAGTTGAAAAAAGGGTGCTTAATGACTAGCCCAGAAAACTTCTTGTCCTGACACAAAGTTTATGGTGTGTTCAATGGCCCAGTTCACTACGGCTTTACTTCCCCAGCATCAATGAAACTGTATGATTCTGGTGCAAAGTTATTGCAACTAATTCAATGTCTCAGATGGAAAAAAAATCTGCATTATATTTCTGAAATGATTATGACACTAAAAATTAGGGGGAGGGGAACCCAGTAATTTTGGCCATCCTCATGTAGATCACTGCGAGCTTGCTTTAAGCCCATATGAACTAAACGGAGTTATAAAATTCTATGTTGGCTCAATCCCAGTCAATGTCCAAATTTAACTGTAACAAAATCCATCTTAATTCACACATAGTGTTTACAGATGGTGGTGATGACACCATGCTGGCATAGGGCCTCTTTGTAGTAAACAGGTTGGGAGGGGGTACATTTTTAATTGCAATAGGAGTATTAAGGAGGAGGTTTCACACATAGGTTTTCACTCTCTGCCTTCCTAGGAGAGAGAGATGCTTCACTTGGATAGATGGTAAAGCAGTATAGGCAGAATTTGAAAGAGAAATTATTAGAGGGGATAGTCAATTGCTCATTGAAAGCAGAATTAAAAAGGGGAAAAAACCTTTTCTTTTCTCACAGCAAACAAATTAAGTGTCTTGAATTTTACTTAACACTATTTTCCTACTTGCTAGAATGTCTAACTTCTGGTTAGACATTCTTATAATCTTCATTTCCTCCACAAAATTATTTCTTTCACTTCATTATTCAAGAAATAGCTCAAGGCTCAAGACAGTTGCCCAGAATCCACTTACTATATCCCATAACCAAACTCAGTGGCTTTCTGAACATCTCAGACGCCCTTTGCCTTTCCCATTTCTCTGTTTGCCCTTGACTTCCAACTTCCATATGTGTTGGCTCTGAATTACACGAAAGTGTTGCCCCCACTCCCACTCCAATATCACACCTTAGGCCAATGTTCTTTTTTCTGATTTCTTCCTCAATAAGCTCATTGATCTCATTCACTTTCTGTTCTAATGACAGCCTGACTGTGGCTGAAACCCAGGAGCCATTACCAGGCTTGACCTCTCTCATTCCCCTTTCACGCTTGTTCTTCCAGATGCCTGCAGGACATCTCACTCACATGTCAACTAAAATTGGATATGTGAAAACCTGAGCTCTTCTTCCCCCAACAATAAGCAAGTGTTCCTAAATTCCCTGTAACCTTCAGTGTTACTTTTGTCCTCCCAAACCCCTAGGCTCATAAATTTAAAGTTATTTGTGACTCTTTCTCTTCTTTATCAACATTCACCCTGTCTAACAAACTACCATTTCCACCTCCACCATATCTCCCTGCTCTATCCATTTCTCTTCAATTTTAGATGTGGTTCCAGCTCATGTCCTTATTCCTCACATATGAATTAGTTAATCCCTAGCTCATCCACACACCTTCAGTTTCTTCTCAGTACTGAATTGACAGAATAACCTCACAGAACAGGTAAGGCATCTTACAGAGCAGTTTAACACCCTCATTTTCCTGATGAAAAGCTAAGGCTCAAAAAGGTGAATTAACTTCCACAAGTTCACATACATAGTTGGATGTGAAGCCAAGGCTACAAAACCCAGGGTTCATGACTTCCAGTCCAGTGTTCTGCCCACTTTATCAGAATGCTTCCAATACCACATCAGCCACCCATGGCCAAGGCCCACTCTGAGTCTTCATACATCACAGGGAACAAAACCTAAAATCTTACACTGTACTATTCAAGCCATTAAAAATACTTTACTGCTTCTGCAAATTCACTTCTCATTACTCAGTGCTATAATCCTGCTTCCCTAAGTCATTCTCTTTGTCACACTCTTACCAACATAACTTAACTCCACTACGAGATTGGTACACATACCATACCCTGGACAGTCCTTTACTTTTATACACATTACAGCCCTGAGAACAACTGTAAGACCCATAAAGAGTCAAATAGGTTTGCATTTTCAATTCTAAATTCAGAGAGAAAAAAAAAAAAACTAAAAGCTCAAATTACACCTTATCTTCTGAAGTAATTTTGAAAATGTATTTTCTTCATTCATACATAGTCTTTAATTTTATTCAGCTGTTAACATGAAATACGTAGCCAATTATTTAGGTTCAACTGTTAACTGGCCACTTCCCTTACCTCATTGCCAAGATTTAGAATATGAAATTCTATATCTTTTTTCATATTTGCAATTTTGCATACCAAATGCTCTGCATTTTAGTTACTTTACATTGATGGATGTTTACAACTTGCAAAACTCCCCGATAGACTAACCAATGCAGATTTCAAAATGATGAACAAAGATTAGATAAATGAATGGAAACTCACTCTTTAAGTGACCAGCTAATTCATTTTTTTCCTACCATAATGATGTCTGTTTCCCCATGTGATACTGTAACACTGTATTGCAGAGATTGCGGTATCAAGACCTCCTTTATTAAGAATCCCTTCCACATCTTTTTCTCCTCTAGTTGTAAATCTACCTCCCTCTTTCTTGACCTGATTCAGTATCATTCCTCAGTTGCCTTGGAGATATTCTGATTGAAAATATTATAATTATAATTATAATGTTGTTGACTCGTTGATAGGTATTCTTCATCCTCTACCAAGAATTTTCGTGAATATACATTTTAAGAGTATCCAACAAGACTTACATACTTCAAAGAATTGGGTCTTATAGGTCTTTTATCTTTTCCAGGACTATATAGATAACATTTTGCAGAAAACAAGCACACTACAAAGGCTTGCTAACTAAATGAAGGAGGGTTCTAAAATGAACTGTTTGGCTACCGTACATTTTCTTCTCAGAACTGAATTTTGTTCTAACCAAATATGCTATCCCAAAAATAAATAAATAAGAACTAATGAATGAATCCTGCTTGCATGGATTTCAGGCAGTAACACGAATTAGCAATTTACACTGTTTCTTTGCTGTTGTTTGTTTTTAGGACTTGCCCCTAGCAGTTCAAACAAGAAAATTGACTCTGCCGGCCCTAATGAGGCCTAGAACTGTGCTGAATGATGTTGGAAAACATTCCCCAGATCTTTTAACACGTGAAGTATAAGTGAAACAGTCAGGGCTGTAATATCCACCCAAGCCTACACTGAATTTGGAAATACATTTCAGAGTTGCATCTCTGTTTACATTTTCTCATAGTTCATATTGCACTGTAATATATTTGTTCTTAGCCACAATGTATTGCTTAAGCTACTCTGAAATGGGAGCGGCCTTAAAGAAAACCCTGCCTGTGAATGAAATGTGGTCATGAGACATGGGAGGAAAAGGGGTGGAGACAGAAAAGAAGGACTAGAAACAGAGACCTGTTTAAAATAAAATTTATACACCAGAAGAGGTGACTAGAAACACACTTTAGGAAACAGACTCAATGGAAAGGCTAAAATTAAACTAGCAATGCGGACATCTTAGATAGTGAGCAGTTAACTCAAAGTAGTAACAGCCAAATCACAGAAAAGTGCCTCAAAAGCCACCCACGTACCACTTCAGTTCGTCGGTCAGTGAACAGTTTCTACTACGGATGAACACACACCAACCAAATAGCAAGGTGCTAGGAAATACAGAGAATTCCCTCTTCTACTGTTTGCAATCAACAAGACACCAATTGTTCTTGGTTGAATGGCTTATTCTGGGAATTCTTCTGACAGGAGGGATCAGATAGCATCTGTCTCTTACAAGCAAAGGCATTAAGCCAATGAAGAGTTATTATTCCAGACAACAACAAATGAAGTCAGAGCACGGAACCAGGTGGTATCCTGCTCATAAAACCACTTGATGCACCAACATTGTCCTTTTTTCTTAGCTGGGCCAACTAATGGCTAACTTCCTTAGCTGCATGATTCTTAATAAAATAAAATTATACTAATATGAATGTCTCTTAAATATTTAGACATAAGCGCTCAACAGTGTAGTAATGCCACCAATACTGGGCCCAGCAATTTATCTATTTATTTTCAAAAGTTTGAGCAAAGTAGTACCTTATTACATTATCAAGGCCTAAAAAAGTTGTGTTTTTTCTACAACATTTTTTAATCCAACAAATTCATTTACATCTTGTTTCTACCACTCCAAATGTTCAAAAGCAAAAAAGCAGCATATCTTTCATTAAAATACTTTAATTCAATAATATAATTCTGATTTTACTTCCTATGAGAGGTTTTTTTTCTAGCAACTTGCTTTATCCTATTAATTCATTTACATCTGCTACTTTGTGTGTTTAAAAGCAAAAAGCAGCATGTTTCTTATAAAATAATTTAATTCAAAAATAATATTAATTTTGATTTTTCATTTCCTTTTCATCTTCTTCTCCCTCTGATATTATAAATCTGCATAGGTTAAGTGTAGTAATATTGAACCTGACTCTCTTTCTGAGTAACTATGTATTAATTAAGGTGAACAAGGGAAGGTACAAAACATAGTAATGGAACTCTGTGACTAAAGGAACTCACACGTTTCCCTAATCTCAGGTCACAGACATTACACAATGCATTCAATGTTATTTTGCACCCAGTCACAGCTATCCCTTGATATGATGAACCAACCTGTCCCAAATAAAATCTCTGCACTCCCTCATCAGATAGTCAGTGCCTGCAACTAGTTTAGAATTATACTATAATTAAACTGAAACTCTAATTAAAAGTACGAGGCTAACGTGATATGAAATGTTCACAGCCCAATTATGTCGGCTTGCCATTGTCCTCTGGTGTGTATAGATGATATCTTTTTATAAAAATAATGGAGCACAGATTTAGTAATGACATCCTGGGCAGGATGTCCTAATAATTTCCAGGGTCAGTCATTTCCTTTCCCATGTATTTTCCCCTCTTCGTGGTTCTGTTATGCATCCCTGGTTTCCCTTAATTCCTCAGAAACATATCCTACCTACCAAAGTGCCCTTCAAATATAATTAACTGATAAATCCTAGATAGACACCTTATGGTTACCATGTGTATCAAATAAAACAAACAGAAATCCCCCATTTTTTTCTCATTTGGTATTAATGGACTTATTTGTCACCCTTGGTCCTAAATTATGCTGAAGACAGACTAAAGTACAGTGATCTTTTAGCAAACCTATGTTTTCTCAAAAATATAGGTTTCAGTACCACTAACCCTTCTTTTTACTTCCTTCTCTAGAAGCCTTAATGATAAATGCTTGGCAAGATTTTAAACCCCTAACAGTAAAATTATAACTATTTTGAAAACATAATGCTTGCTACAGGTTAATTTCAATCCTGTTTATAATCTTAAATTTTAAAGTAAATTATTAACCTTCAACAAATTTCTACCTAGAGGCTTTAAACTAGCTTCAACAAATTTGAATAAGTCTGAGTTTGTGATGCTAATTTCATTGTTGTTGAGCCAGTTATCAAGTGATAATACTTACATATATTTGTTCCCATGGTTACAAGTAAACTAGGGAAGAAACTATTTCCTGACTAATCTTTTATAAAGTAAACTTTTAAAACACAAATAAGTCACTTGTAAATTTTGTTAATGCTTTATTTTAAAAACAAAGTGTTGAGAAAATGTTGAATTATACTTCTGAAATACAAAATGAGGCAATGGAAAATTGCACCAATTTATATTTTTTCTGCTAATAGTGTCCTCGAAAATAAATTTAATTAGCATAGTTTGTTCAAATCAAATCACATTTTTAAACTCAATAGTTTCCTTTCCTTTCAGAAAATGCAAATCAAATCCACAACTCTAACTACTATCATTTTAATTTGCTTCAAAACACATACAAACATCATAAAAATTAAATTTCCATTTTAATAAGCAGACAGGCTCAACAGGAGGCACATGGGATCAAATGCATTAGACTGAGGTCTCTGAACCCACAATGAAAAGGAAGAATGAGGTCCATATACCAAATGTAAATTATATGAAGTTTTAATGCTACCCACAAATAAATACAAGCTATATAATTACAATTCAACTGTATGATTAGGAAAATTATCAGAAATACCTAGTTGTCTATAAAAATGTTAACCTATGACTTTGTGGCAATCAACCCATAATCACTTTTAAAATCACTTAAGTAATGACATTCTAAATTTAGAACAATTGGTTTTATTAGTACACATCACAAATTTATCATCAGGTTCTAAGTAAGTAACCAGCTATTGTGCTATTTAGTCTTCACGTAGTTCTGCTGCCATCAGATTTTCAACCATTTCTTTCACTGGGAAGAAAACAGAGTGAATGGAAAAATTTCCATACAAATGTAACCTTACATAGATCTATATCATTAAAATGTTTTACCTAGAAAGTCATTCATTGAAAATGCATGCACACACACACAGATAATGCCTAATATATAACAATCATTGTTATTACAAAGGCAAGTTCCCAGTCATGAAGAGACACAGAGATAATGTGTCTCATGTGTGTTGCTATGATAAATAAAATGAAGTAAATAAAAGAAGACAATTTTGCACATTTGCTGTCCCCATGAGGAATGCTAGTGAATGAAGGAAGAGCCTGTGGAAGAACGAAGAAGTAGCTCTTCTAAGGGGACCAAGATTGAAAGTAATCATCACCAAAGAAAGGATTTCAAAGCAGAAGAGGGATGGTGACAAGTTCCAAGAATAAACAGAATGGTGCTTCTGCTGGAAATACGTTATTAAGTAATAAATTAATAATAATCAGACAAGCAATGTCTTATTCTACGAAAAATAATTGTAGAAACAAAGAATAATCGCCGTCTTTCTTGAGTGATAAATACACTTTTTAAAATCTACATATCATCTTTTCATTTTTATAAGAAAGTCAGAAGACAAACTATCCTTATTTTGATCAAGAAGCGAACAATTGTTTAATTAATGCCACTTAAGTAGTGACTGGCAGAGTTTACATTTGTGTTCAATTTTAGTTGAATTCTAAAATGTATGTTCATTAAATAGTTTCGTCTTTTCTCAATAATCCAGCTGTTAAAAATTAACCCAAAGAATACTACTAAAAATGCACAAAATTCTGTTATTTTTAATTGTTTTTTTTTAAAAAAACTAATAAAAAGGGGTGACAGTTTTTTAGATAGTCTAGCTTAAAAAACTAATAAAAAGGGCATGCTTGTCTGATTATTATTAATGTCTTACTTAATAACATAGTTCCAGCAGAAGCACCATTCTGTTTATTCTTGGACCTTGTCAACATCCCTCTTCTGCTTCAAAATCCCAAGTGTTTATTAGTAACATGGGTAAAGTGGTAAACTAACTATGACACCAATTAATATATAGTTTTTATGACAAACATAAAAAGTTTAGGGAAAAAAATCATGTTACTTCAAAAGGGCAGAAAACAAAATTATATCTATACTCTGATTATAATTATTGAGATAATTTATGAATATGGCCAGGCAAGGTGGTTCATGCCTGTAATCCCAGGACTTTGGGAGGCCAAGACTGAAGGATTGCTTGAGCTCAGGAGTTCAAGTCCAGCCTGGGCAACATGTTCAACATGTCCTGAGCTTGAGCTCAGGAGTTCAAGACCAGCCTGTCTACAAAAAACTACAAAAATTAGCCAGGCATGGAGGCATGTGCCTGTAGCATCCAGCTACTGCGGAGGCCGAAGTGGAGGTGCCAGTGAGCTGAGATCGTGCCACTGCACTTCAGCCTGGGTGACAGAGCCAGATCCTGTTGAAAGAAAGAAAGACAGGAAGGAAGGAAGGAAGGAAGGAAGGAAGGAAGGAAGGAAGGAAGGAAGGAAGGAAGGAAGGAAAGAAGGGAGGATTTATGAAAATGAACACAGAAAAAATATTTAATTGACATAGATATCTCTTTGGTTGTGACAGAAATTCAACTCAAACTAGCTCAGAAAAAAGAAAAAATGTATTGACTGGTGGAATCAAAGGAAATGTTGAATAGTTAAACCACAGGATACACAAGAAAGAAGCTAGCTCTCAACAACTGAATCAGGTAATTTTAACATGGCAAAGTACCTCCAGTTCCTCTCCCTAATTCTCTTCTACTGCTTGCTTCACATGGCAGGAAAGCTGCATGTCGTGAGCACTGACATTTTAAATTTTACAATGTTCACTACCTGTGAGAGGATGGCTTTCTGAAGCAGGACTCATCTTTTCCTGGTGTAGCTCAGGAACCCACCTCCTGGATAAAGGAAGGCAGGACACCTTGACTTTAAGTCCCTCCAGGACTCTGTTGGTCTTCGGAAAATGACACAGAAGTATGGCACTGTGGCACGCTGGGAAACTGGGAAGGCCTCAAAAACAGCCTCAGAAGCAAAGCCTTGTTCTGACTATCTCCCACCCTTCTGTCTCCTATCCCTCTATCTCCCCTGAAGCAAGTCATAGAAAACAAAATTTGTTTTCCCCAAGGCAACTCCTCTCCTCCAAAACAGGCCATAAAACCTAGAAAGGTCACCCTCTCCCTTCTCCATCCTTCCCTAAAGAGCCTCATTCCAGGGCGGGTCCAGCAGCATACCCAAGAGAAAGCAATACTACAGAAAGGCCAAGAAGAATAAACAGACAGATGTTCACAAAAGGGAATGATCTAATAGTAACAGAGTGATGGGGGAGTGTCCATTCTTCATCAATCCTAAGAATAAAAATAGAGTTTTCCCTGGGTCTTTGGGTCTTCATTTCAGAAGACTCTCAGGTCATTTAAAACTTGATTAAATAAATTTGCTAAGCTTCTCTCTTGTTAACCTGTCTTTTGTAATAGGAGTGGTCAGATGATAGCCTTATCACCAGTAAGAAAAGGTATCAAACCTTTCTGCCCCCAAAACTGCATTCAATGAGGTGTAGATTCCTGTATTAGTCAGGGTTCTCTAGAGGGACAGAAATAATAGGATAGTTGTATACGTGAAGAGGAATTTACTAAGGAGTATTGACTCACACAGTCACAATGTGAAGTTCCACAATAGGCCGTCTACAAGCTGAGAAGTAAGGAAGCCAGTCCAAGTCCCAAAACCTCAAGAGTAGGGAAGCTGACAATGCAGCCTTCAGTCTGTGGCCACAGATCTGAGAGCCCCCGGCAAATCACTGGTGTAGGTCCAAGAGTCCAAAAGCTGAAGAACTTGGAGTCTGATGTTCAAGGGCAGGAAGCATTCAGCACAGGAGAAAGATGAAGGCCAGAAGATTCAGCAACTCTGTTAATTCCACTTTCTTCTGCCTGCTTTATTCTAGCTGCCCTGGCAGCTGATTAGATGGTGTCCACCCAGATATAGGGTCTGCCTCTCCCAGTCCACTGACTCAAATGTTAATATGATTTGGCAACACCCTCAAAGACACACCCAGGAACAATACTTCATATCCTTCAATCCGATCAAGTTGTCACTAGATATTAACCATCAAAATTCCCAAAGCAAAATCTGGATGCTGTTATCAGAATGGAGAATAGATACTGGGCATCCACAAGCCAGATGCCTACTCCCTAGGAGCCAATAGAATATGTGATTTCTAACATAAACAAACGCAGATAATTTTCTTTGAAATAAGGGTTCCACCTCACTTTTCTTGTTGAATATGCTGCATAATTATATACTAAAATTGCTCACTGGAGTGCTCAGAGCAAAACCTCCATAGCATTTTTGCCAGTAGGTAGAAAAGGCATATGGTTCAAGAAGAAAAGCATCATATATAAGTTGGCATAATGGTACTGAAGTTTTGCAATAAATAAATTTAAATGTCATTTAATTCTTTGAAATCTAAAGGGAATTCTTAAAATAAATTTCAACTATGAAGAAAATGCAATAAATATTTTTTCAGCTTGTGCCAACAAATAGAGTGTTTTAAAAGTAGGATAAGTTTACTTACAAAAAAAAAAAAAAAAAAAAAAAACTACACTAGGCTATAAAGCCACTGATCTCTAATGGAAAGAAAACAACTCTACCATATATTAAAATAATCTCTTTTTCTGATAATTTACATTTCTTTATTTTTACCATGAATAGGAGAAAAAAAGCATACTTTAAAAAATAATTAATAATTCATGTGATTCTCTAGTACACTTTCCACAAATCATAATCATAAACTTGAGTTCTGAAAATATTTCCACAGCAATGAATATTAGTGCCATAAGTTGAGGAGTGCACCTTCCAGTATTAAATAAAGTAATATATAAAGAGAAATATTTTATTTTGAATATGGAACATATTTTTACTGATATGCAGAAAAAGATAACAAATTGGTTCCATGATGGAAAAAAACTGCATAAATTGTTCCAAAGGCAGTTTATGTTTATTTTCACAGTTTAGAGTAAAGCTCAATGCACTCTCCTGTTTCTTCTTATCCTGGTAAGAGTCCTGCACACAGAGCAGATAATGGGTTGATCCACGAGCTGGAACAAACTTCACTTGGAAATGATGCATATGCTCAGGCCTGAATCATAATAACTAAAGTGATAGTAACATGGTTTCAGAAATTAAACAATACTTGTCATATAACTCTCTTAGTCATATAAAATTAAGGAAAATATAAAATCAATAAAATCTAATTTTATTCTTTTCATATGTGGCCATGTATCTGTATTAAATTACACTATATGAAAGGCACGTGGCCATGTACACATTGTCTGCTCTTCATTTAATTACCCCATTAAAAGGAGGATCAGGAAAAGAGTCCATGTATTCATTATAAGTTTTGTTTTCCTATACAACTAACTCAATTTTAAATTTGTAGGAAATGTTTAATGAGCTCAGAAATAAACTTTTTATAATTTCCCAGATCAACACCAATGTAGATATGTATACAGTATAATACATTCTGCATCTGCATTTTCAGGAAGCTTCCCATACTTACTCACCCGCGATGGTCATTGTACTGCATTTACACAAATGTATCATTTCTTCAGGTATGCTGAAGCTTAAGTGTCTACCAAAAAATGCTACTACATTTTAAGGACTATTTTAAAACATGTAACATACTAAACATATTTCAGTAATTAAAAAGTACTCAATTCATCAGACCAATCATAGGTGCTAACATGGTCACCTTAATTCAAACAACTGCTCTTCTCTCCTCTTTTCTTCTTCCTGTCCTTTCACAAAAAAAAACCTTTTCCAAAAGATGACAGTCAAGAATAGACTACAAAAGCATTCTTTAACTGAATCAATGAGACTAAAGCTGGGGGAAAAAACGAAGCTGAGTTTTGCTGTTATTTGAAAAGTTAATTCATGACAAGAAAAATGTTAACAGTGCTTGCTGACCCTACTCATTCTGAGCCATGAAATTGCTCAAACCAGAGCAAACTGCCAACCACGACGAGAGTAAAGGACTCTGCAGATGCATCATTCCTACATAGTATAGCCCAAGGTGAACAATCCATGAGTATTATACACTAGAACGCAGAGGGCTGGGTACAGAAAATAAGGGGAGGAAAAATGCCAGAGGCAGTATATGGTCATACCGCCCAGGCCCCAATACTAGGAAGTTCTGTCTTCATGAGAAGCAGTACAGCATGGTGATTAATAGCATTGATTTGACAATAACACTCCCCACGTGTAAATCCTAGTTCTGTCATTTTCTAGCCGTGTGACCTTGGGCCAGTCACTTAACCTCTCTGTGCCTTCATTTTCCCACATAGTAAAATGTGTATGTATTAGTATACTCAGGCCAACATAGCAAAATACCACAGACTTGAAGGCTTAAATAACTAATTAATTTTCTCATAGTCCCAGAGGCTGGAAGTCCAAGATCAAGATACCAATAAGGCTGGTTCTCCTGAGAACTCTCCTTGATTTCTGGATAGCCACCTTCTGGTCTTCTGTCTTTATTTCTGTGAACACACATTCTTGGAGTCTCTTCCTCTTTTTATAAGGACATCAGTTATAGTAGATTAGGGCCCACTCTTATGACATCATTTAACCTTAATGACTTCTTTAAAGGCCCTATCTCCAAATACAATCACTTTGGGGGTTAGGGCTTCAACATATGAATTTTGGGGAATACAATTCAGTGTATAACACACAGTATAAAACAATAATAGCTACCTCACATGACTGTGGTGATGATTAGATGTATTAATATACATCAAGTGCCAGGCACATGGGAAGTTCTATATAAATGCTTACTATTAGGCAAAGCCCCATTAAATTTACATGTCTAGCAAGTATCCACAAATCACAGCATCAAGTGGATGAAAACAGACATTTGCAGTCTGTCTTTAAGATTTCTTGTATTGGGACAGTGATATCTTTGGGGATAAATGGAGGACACATCTTGCTGATAACATCTATCTCAATTCAAAACGTGGGTAGTTAATATATAGAAATGTTAGTGGTTCCTAACAGGAGCAAAACCAATAGATAGTTTTGATTTTCTCACGTTCCCAGTGGGACACAAAGGCTTTTTGTGTCTCAGGATTATGTGCTGATAAAGAATGTGGAAAGAATGTTTATGAGGAAGCAGACAAAAGCAGCCCGGCTCCCGTGTATCCACACTTGGCAGCTGTAATGCAGTTTCGGCTACACCAATAATTTCCAATTATTTTTACCTGTGGTCAATTCTCGAGCTAGAAGACTGTGGTGAGAATATGAGATTAATTTAGACAGGCTCAGGCACTCATGTGAACACCAAAATATGCCACTAAAACAAACATCAGGTTTACATTAATCTATCATTTTTTTTCTCTTGTTACCTTCTCAATTGCCCTTCATGATCCTGGCCAGGGTTCTATGTGCATGATAGATGGAGACTGGAATGGCAGACAGCAGCAGAACAACAGCAGCAAAAGTTACCGACCACAAGCACAGACACTAAAAACGAAAGCGGCTTGGTAACTAACAGGCTAATCTTCACGGCAGGAAGAATACTTGGCAATGAAACTTCCCCTGGGAATTGATTCACTACTGTTCACATTTGTTTAAATGAATTTAACATAATCTTCTAATTGTGGAAGTCTGATCCTATCACTCCCCTGCCTATCTGCCTAAAACTCTTCCATATCATCAGTTTGCCTCCAAGATAGTCATCATTCCCTTGCATAACACCCAAGGGTTTCATGATCTAGCCCCAACAAATTGCCACATTCATCTCTATTACAGAATCTTCAAAGACACCAGTAGCAGTTCCTAGTGCTGCACTTCTGGGCCCTTCACATGCTGCCCTCTCTACCAAGAAAACCCTCCTCATTGGCTCTGATAACTGCTGTATGTCTTTGGTCTCAATGCTGATATCCCCTCCTTGGCAAATTCCATCCATCCACCCCCAACTGAGTAGTTTGCCTCTTCAGCATGTTCCCAGAATATCCCAAATCTAACACTATTATGGGATTTATCATACTGTTACATTGTACATATTTAAGCAACTGCCTACTCAAAATTTTCAAGAGAATCTTGTAGCCTAACTATCCAAAAATGAAAATTCCAATATATTATGGCGGTTGAGATCAAGTATTTCTGTATTAGACAGACCTGAATTTGAAACTTACTCATCTTTTATTACTCATGTGGCCCCAAGAGAAGCTGTAACATGGAGACACAATAATATTTATTTTACAGGATTTTTGAAGCATTTAATAAGTAAATACACTTGCCGCAGCACCTGGCATGAGGACAAGTTCATAGCTGTTATTTTCATGCTCAGTATCTAATTCATCTCCTACTAATCTATTGAATATAACCCACTCTTCAAGTTGGACTGTTTGGCCTGAAAACAGTCTTAAGTTTTCTCTTCAGCTGAAATGCCCCATTTCCCAATCTTTGCATATGGAAACTCTTGCCTTCCAAAAACCCCTTGCTAGTGCCGCACTTTCCACCTAGCCTTTCCAAGCCTAGACCTGCTTTCCCCCTTCTCTTGGATAGCCCCCTTGTGCTTTTTGGAGAGGGCAGGAGAGACTGATGTTTGCTAATTTTTGTGGCAACCCTTACCCCAAATTTTCCCCCAATTCAGAGTGTGGTGTCCCATGTGCCACCAAAATGTAGGTATTTTAAAAGCCAGAATATATATTTTTATTGCTCTCTAACAGTATCTGGCACATGGTAGGCACTCAATAATATATGTTAAATGAATGAGTGAGTTGGCTGTTTCTATTGCAAAAGAAAGCCAGCATTCACCTCCTTTACTTTTTCCCAAGAACAAATTCTATTGACCAAACTTCACTAAAAACTGGAAATTAAAACTGCAATTTTTTAAAATTTAATACATTCGAACGTCTCAAGCCTAGTTAAAAGTACCCCCCGCCCCCTACACACACACACACACACACACAACTATACTTACACTGTGGTCAATTCATAGAACTAGAAGAGAGTTTAGAAATCACCAAATGCAAATGCTTTATTTTAACCACGTGGTAAACAAGCACAATGGGTGACTTGGTGTCATCAAGGGCACTTTTCCTCCATCTCTTCATCTGGAAACTCCAAAGGTAACTGTCCCCTCACCTATGATGCTTTATCCAGCTTCTCCAGATACAGCCAGTAACTCTGTCATCTGTCTTCCCTAAGCACTTCATTCCTACATGAGTTATAACATTTATCTACATGTCCATTTCTCCAAACAGACTGAAGCTCCTAGAGGGCAAAACCTAAACAAAGCCTAACATAGTGCCTGGTACACACTAGTGGTTTACCACATTTGTTAATGTTAAATATAAAGAGTAGTTACTAGAACAGGTGTCTGTGGTCCAACTACTTGGGAGGCTGAGGCAGGAGGATTGCTTGAGCCCAGGAGTTTGAGGCTGCAATGAGCCAATGACCTCAACTGTGAATAGCCACTGCACTCCAGCCTGGGCAATGTAGCAAGACCCTGTATCTTTAAAAAAAAAAAAAGTGTAGTTACTTGAACCTGCTAATTGATAAATTTGCTTTAGTTTCTATAAGATTACATGTTATACTGACATTCACCATCACCATTTTTTAAGGATATAATGATTTAGCTAAATTAGATTTTAAATTTAAAAGATAAAATAAGCTACATTATAGTAAATTTTGACAAGAATTTTCCTTCTAAATATATCCCTGAAATTAGTATATTGTGTTTCAGATAAGATGTAGGAAGCTTTGTGATCAGCCAGACTTGCAGTGTGTAAATAGGGAACAACTTTGAAACTGCTGCCCAACAGCTGGAGTACTCAGCAGGAGCACTGAAGTTAAAAAAAAAAAACACTTTTGTTTCCCTGGGGGCAAAAGGCTAGAGCCAAACACAATAGTACAACCAAAACAACAAAAGGAGAAAAAATGTTTACAGGATTTATCTTGACTCTTTGGGAAGGAAAATAAAATATTACAAGACTTCAATGGAAGTGGCACCACGCCGTCATGCAATCCAAAAGCATTTTAAAATCTGCCCATGATGTTTTTTCTAGTAAACATTTCCAAAAGAGCCTGAAACTTGATTTATGTGTGTGAAAGAGAATTACAGTATACCTCCCTACATTTTACAACTCACATTAAAACTGTCATAACGCCCTGAAAGTATAGGGGAGAAAGTAAGAGCTGAATTGCTATTTTTCTGACATTAGTAAGCAGTCACATTGTAAAGCCTTTGCTATTCTCACAAAAAAAAAATAAATAAAATAAATAAAAATCTCAGTTCTCAACTCTCCAGTATGTGTTCATTTTCTAAGACAAACCATTAAAGAAAATATAAGAATTTTAAAAATATTTCTTCCTTTCTTCATGTTATTATACATCAACTCTGTGCAATTTAAAACAAACTGTGTGGGTGAGTGTGTGTATCTATCCATTCATACACAGTCTAAAGAAGAGAAAGTGAATAGGCAAAGAACTTCCAAAATAGCAAAGCTTATCACTCAAGGAAGTTACAGGAGAATCAATACAGAAAGGTGCCTGGGGTAAGGACCCAGTTGTTTAGAACTGAATTTTAAATGACTACATTTTAAACAAATGCATATGTACATAGACACATACTTCAAATCGTAATATAAAGAGAAGTAATTTTAGGGAAAAGATAAAAGAATATATAGCCATGTTGCCTAAAAAAGGAATTATGTGAACTGTAAGGAAAAGGTAACACGCAAATTTGTTTTAAAATCCTCGTGGAGGCAAGGGCCTAAAAAAAATGTTCCTTAAATGTTACAGTTCAAACCAAATACTCAGGCAGCATCTCTCATCCTTCCCTCTCCCTAAGTCCCCACAAATCTACTAGCAAGCTCCATCACTCCCACCTTCAAAATACCTTTACCTGTACACTTCTCTCACCCTACAATCACTTAGACTGCAACAATGTCCTCCTAACTGGTCTCACCAAAATCCACGTGGCCCCTCCAAACCCTTTATCACACTATGCTGAGGGTGATACTTACGAAAATTTGATCATGTCTTTTCCTTAAAGTCGTCACCGTTACTTATAAGGTCCTGCATGCTCTGGCTTTTACCTGAAGCTTTGGCCACTCTCACCAGACTCTCCTTCACAGCCTCTTCCCCAACCATGGTGGGTGGGCTTCTCTCAGTTGCTGCAATGCACCGCATTCTCTCCAGTGCACCGCATTCTCTCCAGTCTCCATGTCTTCACACAGGTGGGACTCTTTGTTTGTATCTCCTGCCTAGCTTTCCTAATGTCAAAATTCCTATGCACTCCTTGGGTAAGACACATTCTTCTAAACCCCCTATATTTTTTTCTGGACTTTCCAAACTTAGGATTACATATTGACAAGTATACATTTCACATCCATCTACCCCAGACTGTAAAAGTCCAGGATGAAAAGTCCACAATAAAAGGACTATGACCTCAGTCCCTAAAGCATGCCACGGTGAAGGTGCTCAATATACAGCTGAAGACTGAGAGTGTCTTTCAAAATCTTGAGAAAAAAAGCAAACTTGATGAGGAAGTCCATCTTAGATTCCAGCAATGTGATTATCGGAAAAAACATTCCCCTAAATCTTAAGGCAGAAAAGTAGAGCCGGGATAGGGGCTAGTCCTAAAACCCAGTCCAGTAGTAAAGTAGAGAATAGAGAATATTAATTGTAAAATTCCACCTCTGATTATTATATATTATATCTAAGGAATTTGTCATATACTTTGTAACCCTATGGTTCCTCGCAGAATGTTGTAAATATGGTTAGCATTTAATGAATATTTGATGAATAACCATTTTTAAGATAAAATATTAAACCAAAGTGAAGTGACAACTTTAAGACCTTGAGATGTGAGATCAGGTCCAGATGTTATCCTTACATGGTCCTGTCCTGAACGATCAGAAAGACAGTCATGTTTGAAATAATATAATTTCTTTCAGTTTGATCATTAGTAACAACATATGCAGCTTTTTATATTATTAGCATCCTGTAAGATTTATTATCTTCCAAACAAATATTGTATAAGCCAACTCTAACTGCTTCTTGGTTTATGAAAAGCAAAAGTGTTACACAAGGTATAATAAACTAATGATGTTGTAATGTGACATTTTCAGGTATGGCTTTTAGAATTACTCTCATAACACAATTATTTATAAACCAAGAAGACTATAATTTTTCTCACAAAATCTTACTCAAAATATAATTGTGCATGGCACTACAATAAACCAAAGAAGGCCAAGTGGTTCTGGAAACAGTAAAACATTACAGGTAACAAACATAAGGTTACTTATAAAATAAAAATGGTAACATCCAAAAAGTACACCAAAATAACTCTAAGCCAAAACCCTCCTACATGCACAATAGTATGTGATTAATCACTTATAAAATTGCCTTATGTCAACTGTCAGAATTGAAGATGACTATATTCTATACTACCAGCAAGTGTTCACATTAGAGAGAAATAATAAAAATGTATGTTCCAGTCAGTAGCAGAACACTAATTTTAACATTAATCATTTTATGATCCCAGGAAGAGGAGGAAAAAAATAACATTAAACTCACTTTTAAACTATATTTAATTTAATTATGCCTGGCTATATATACTTAAAAAATAACCATTTTATGCTGAGCTTGATGGTTCACACCTGTAATACCAGCTACTCTGGAGGCTGAGGCAGGGTGATCCCTTGAGCCCAGGAGTTTGAGACCAGCCTGGGCAACATAGGGAGACCCTGTCTTTAATAATAATAATAATGTGAACACAAACTAGACTGAAAATAGGTTGCTGTAAATACTTGAGATTTTTATCTTGGTTTGAAATGAGTAAATAGAAAATGTCAAATTTCAATCAGATAAACATCAAAGTGAGAGGGTCACCCATTTAAACACCTTGGCTTCCTTGTTTCGATTGAATTCATCCTATTTCCCCTCTTTTAAAATTTCTCGCTCTGTCATTCTTATACCTTCTCTCCCATTATTACACATCCCAGTGTTAATACATCCGTATTTTGATGAGCTCTGTTCTCTTAATTTGGATCCAAATTTTTAAGTAATTATCACCTATCAAAAATGTTGTTTTTTTTTTTCCTTTCTATTAGATGTAGCTAACAAATAAACAGTAAAATCTCATTAACTGGAGGTGGGGTGAGATGACGACGAATCACTTTAAAATCTGAATTACAGAACACTTTAAAAGAATATGTTGTGTATATTATGAAGTATTTTTAACAATAAGTAGTTTTAACAACAGGTTGACTAATATGCATCCTTAAAGAATTTTTCTCATGAGTATATTTAGATATTTTGCTATTAGCATAATATGTCTGAGTTGTAAAAAAACAAAAAAACAAAAACAAAAACAAAAAAACAACAATCAATTTTCTTAGGAGCTGTAAATAAATCCCCTGAAACTGTAGTCATCCTGCTTCCTTAACACTTTTTTCTGTCAAGAATATTAAAAAGACAAATCACAGCCTAGCTTCCATACCAAGCATTCTCCCATCCAAACTAAGGACAGTTTCCAGTTTCAAAACAGAACCCTTCCCAACCTGGGCTCCTGGTTACTGAGGGGACTTTTCAGGCTTGCCCCTCGTTGATGCAGCCCAGAGAATCTACATTTGGAATATTTATTTAAGAAACCTCATTACTTGGAAGAATACTGGCTTTTCTTGCCCACTTAAACGAACCAGCTCCCTCCAACCCATGGGGGAGACGTTTACTCAGTTCAATAAACAGCACTTGGCAAAGAGCCCTTCCTCTACTTTATTTGCATCCCAATATCCTCCTCTGCTTTTAGCAAGATGAGGCTAAGGGAATGCTGGAGAACAGTGGCATCAATGCTCCTCTGTCCAGATAACTGTCTGATCCTCTAAAGGTTGAGAAATATGTCTAAGTATGACAATGTGCATAACTCAAAGTCTTCAGAATATATACTGAATTATAAGGTTATGCCACACTGATACATAAAATGTAAAATATTTATTTTTATGATTATATTCTGGATTAGGCCACGGAATAAATATGGAATAAAAACATATATCTTGACAAAAAAATTCAGCTGGATACCCACATAGGTAGACAAATAGAATGAATGGCAGAGAGAGAGAAGACAGACAGTGGACAGCTACTCTGCTAGTTATTTTCAATTACTGAGATAATTGAAAATATTTCAATATTTTCAGTTATTTCAAAACAAGTTTTACAGTTGATTGGAGGTTTTGTGTATCTTTTTTGTTTCTTTGTTGTTGCTGTTTTTAAGTCCTGGATATATTTTTATTGGTCAAAATTATTTCAATGTCCCATTGAGTATCACAATAGGTATTTCAACATAAATTTTAATCGAGTTTTATTTACATAGTGTTATTTTGTTTTAAAATCAAAATGCAGCTTTATTTGAAGACAAATGTGAACAATGAGTTCATACAGGTATGTCCAAAGTACATTTGCCTTCCGTTGCTTTTGTCAAGAGTAATACCAAAATAGGAAAAGTAAATTAAAAAAAAAAAACCTTAGCTTTATTCACAACATCCTGTCATAAAGAAGAAACAAAAGACTGTGTAAAAAGTACTCAACAGGACTGATCTCTACAAGTGAAAACATTGAATTGTAAATCTTCAGGTTTGAAAAATATTTTAAAAGACAATCCAGTCTTCCCAAGTCAAACCCAGTAGTCAATTAGTATTTGAAGAGCCAAAGGGAAAGGCATTACAATCATAGTAACTTACATATGTGTAGCTCAATTTAGAAAACAATATCCAACATAAGTTACCCAGTTTGATTTTCACAACCCTGTAAATATCTAGAAATTGTACATGAATTGAGGATAAGGAAACAGACCATATAAGTTAAATTACTCATTTACCAAATTACGCAAACTCTATGCTCTTTGCACTGTACCAGGAAGTGCCACGACATAATAGTTAAGAGAATAAACTTGGAGCTTATAAAGTTGTGTGAATAGGATTTATAGCGAACATTGTATGAAAGAAATATAGTAGCTTTCCCATATTTTTGGCCAGACCCACAGTTAGAAATTCTTTTGCATTGTGACTCAGTACACAGACACATAAAGATACATAAATCTATTCCATTAAAACAAAAGTTTCATGAAACAATACTTCTCTCTTCCTCTACAAAATGTATGATTACCTTTGTTATTGTTTTTGTTATATTCTATTTCATGGTTGGTATGGTTTTTTGCTTTAAGCTGGTTGCTACCTACTGAATTGAATTCAGTACCCACCAAATGGGTGGTTACATACAATTTGAAAATAATGAGCTGATACTTAGCTCAATGCTAGGACCAGTAAACACTAAAATGTTAGTTATTGAAAATAATTTTTAAAGTTATGTCCCTATAGGTTGGTGGACTCAAAACATTCCAAAGGGATATAATGTTTACCTCTGAAATACTCAGGCAAGACATGTAAACGGCCCAGAGAAACATATACCAATGGCTTCAGTTTCTGATGCAGAGGCAGGTAAAATCCTGATGCTCATGTATTGTTGTCATTATGTCATCAGGCTGCAGTGAAGGAGTGGCTAAATATAGTGAGAAATGAACTAAAAATATTTATCAGGCCCTGCTGAATAAACAGAATGTTGAAATACAGAGTAATACAAATTAGAAGTTGTCTGTCAAAAACAGATGCTCTAAAATGGGTCATCCTAGTTAATACAATCATGTGATTAACTGAAAATTTGGGGGGGATGTAGAAAGGGGAGTCTCATTTCAATCACTGTGGCCACTACTGGTAAGCTTTCCAGCCTTATGAATTACAATTTACTTAGCATAATTACATCTTTGATTATGCTTAGCTAATTCAGCCATCACTCTGAATATCAATTAATTGTTAAAGTGTTATAGGCATAAAGGTAAGAGATTGAGTTTAATGTCTACTGATCGCAGGTCATACAGAAGAGCTTGCTTTTTAAAAATAAATCCCTGAGAGTTTATATGAACATATGTCTTTTTCCTATTATATAACCATTTAAGTACAGGAAACAATCAACTTAGTGCTACCCCTTTATTAATTCTGAATATTACTTGTCTCTATGTCTTCTCCCACTTGGTTTCCTCAAGGAGAGAGAGTACTAACTGAGAAGAGTTAAAAATCTACATTTTGTTTTGCACAGTCTGAGGAATCTTTGTTATGAAATCTATACTCTGTTGCCCGGGCTAAGTGCAATGGCATAATCTCGGCTCACTGCAACCTCCACCTTCTGGGCTCAAGCGATCCCCCTGCCTCAGCCTCCCAGGTAGGCTGGGACTACCCGGGGCTAAGTGCAGTGGCATAATCTCAGCTCACTGCAACCTCTGCCTCTAGGGCTCAAGCAATCCTCCTGCCTCAGCCTCCCAGGTAGGCTGGGACTACAGGTGCGTGCAACCACACCCAGCTAATTTTTGTATTTTTAATAGAGACAGGGTTTTACCACGTTGGCCAGGCTGGTCTCAAACTCCTGACCTCAAATGATCGACCTGCCTCAGCCTCCCAAAGTGCTGGGATTACAGGCATGAGCCACCATGCCCAGCCTGAAATCTATGTTTAAACTGTAAAGTTTGGAATGCTTCCAAATTCTTGAAATTGTTCATATATAAGGGAAAGTAAATTTTTTTTCCAGCTACAAGATAAAAGATTTTATATAAGATATACAAAGAGAAATCATACAGAGAAAATCCATTTTCCCAAAATAAGTCATAAGTCACTTGGGGACTGTCAGCACTTTGTCATATGTTACTAAACTGAAATCACACACACACACACACACACACACACACCCCTCCTATTAAAAGGGAAAAAAAATACATATACAACATATTCGCAATCTGCCAATTTCAAGAACTTTCTTACAATAGACCTTAAATTGTGAATATCTTAGTTTTAGACACCAGGTTTTTTGTGGGCGGAGCCTAACAAAGGCATGTGGAGCATAGGAATTTCCATACTTAGCACTACATTAATCTTAAATGACATTTTTTGGAACATGAAATATTTTTGTCCTACATAAACAAATATTACAAAAGCATATGTTAAAACAACATTCCACTTTTCTAACACTGATAGAGATTAAATAATGAAAGAATTTTAACACTCAAGTGAAATAATCAAAAGTAACTTTAGCTAACAAATAGTAATAACTGCTTAAAAGTAACTGATAATTCAGTAGAAAATAATGATAAAAGACCATTAAATCACAAGCCCAAATGCAGTACTAAGATGAAAAAACATGCTTTATATTTAATAATGTATATTTTGTAGATGTTAACAATTTCACATACATATACCCAAAATTAAAATCCATCAAAGTGGCAGTGTATAGCAGAATTGGATGAAAATCTACCACTTTTACGGACATGTTGATCCTTCCAATATTTCTGAATAACTTAAATATTGAGTGCTCTTGTGAGCCACAGGAGGTTTGTTAGTATGAAGATTATGTAGTAATTTAGAAGCTACATTTGCTGAAAACCCACTACTTACTGTGTGGTATTTGGGAAAGATGGTGTTTAGCATGAAACATGTCCATAATTCAAAGACATTGAGAAGTTTATCTTTTACATAGTCCTAGCAGTGCTCTAAGTTAACAGGCCTTAAAGAGAGCTTGAATAGTCATATCAGCACCTGAGACCAAAGATAGTCAATCCTGTACAGTGGGGAAACTTGAGTTAAACAGAAAAACAGTCTTCTTCATGGGGATTTATTCCTGAGGCAGTGGAGGCACCAAAGCCTTCTAACATCAACATTTTGTATCAGTGAACCTAAAGTTTCTTGATAACTAAACCCCTGCCAGGGAGTTTCAAAATGGACCAGGTTTTCTTACACTAAACTGTTCAATTAGGAAAGTGTTATAGAAAGATCCCATAATTAAAGAGGATTATCTCACTAGATTCGTCACATCCATGTCCCAAATTATAAGCCATGGAGTAGTGGGCTGAAAACAGCCTATACCAGCTCCTGAAAGTCAGTTGCTAAAATGTTCAGGAATTTTGTGGGCCAGTTATTAGTCACAACCATTATTTAAAATTAAATTATATAAACTTACAGCTAAATGAATTTTATTAAAAACAGAGGTAATAAATCAAAACATCACTTTCTAATTATTTTATTATTAATTATATTTGCAGTATATTTACTTCTGTTGTATCTGTATGGTGGAAGTACTAAATAAG
This sequence comes from Symphalangus syndactylus, assembly GCF_028878055.3. Lineage (NCBI taxonomy): Eukaryota > Metazoa > Chordata > Mammalia > Primates > Hylobatidae > Symphalangus > Symphalangus syndactylus. The sequence continues at coordinate 106,265,148 of NC_072424.2, forward strand.
GGTGTGTTACTATGCATCTCTTCCTAATTTTGTGTTCAGTGATGTCACATTGGTCCTTTGAATTCAGCCACAGTGGCAGTATTTATACCATGGAAACTGGCAAGTGCTAAAACCTGAACTTTGGCTGGGCATGGTGGCTCACATCTGTAACCTCAGCAGTTTGGGAGGCCGAGGCAGGCAGATCACGAGGTCAGGAGTTCAAGACCAGCCTGGCCAACATGGTGAAACCCCGTCTCTACTAAAAATACAAAAATTAGCTGGGCGTAATGGCATATGTCTGTAATCTCAGTTACTAAGGAGGCTGAAGCAGGAGACTCACTTGAAGCCAGGAGGCAGAGGTTACAGTGAGCTGAGATCACGCCACTGCACTTCAGCCGGGGCAACAGAGCAAGACTCCGTCTCAAAACAAACAAACAAATAAAACCTGAACTTTTTGGCTTGAGAACTGATTATTAAACATTTGCCACCATCACTCATTTTCCCAAGTACATTTTGTGCCCATTCATAAGGATTTTGCCAGTTGATGGCCTGATCCGAGAAACCTAACTAATCACCCAGGAGTGAGTGACTGTACTTTCTCCAGGTCCTGATGGCACTTTTTGTACCTCCCACTCTTAATTATATCTTACTTATTTCTAGATCTTCTAAATAGTCTGTAAGGTGATTAAGTGCAGGGACTTAGTCAACTAAATCATTTTGCCTTCTGTGCTATATACACTGCCTGGCACAGAATGAACATGCATTTACTATTTGATTAACTTAACCAAACTAACATGAAAGAAATCAGACAAACTCTGTCATACATACCTTGTTAAATGAAGCGACCACTAGCTCACCAGCCTAACTTTATGTATTTTGTTTTAGACACAAGGTCTTGCTCCGTTGCCCAGGCTAGAGTGCAGTGCCCAATCATCACTCACTGCAGCCTTTAACTACCGAGCTCAAGCAATCCTCTGGCCTCAGCCTCCAAAATAGCTGGGACTAAAAGCATGCACCACTATGCCTGGTTATTATTTTGTGTGTGTGTGTGTAGAGATAAGGTCTTGCTATTTTGCCTATCAGACTAACTTTATTAGGGATAGTAATCAATCCTATAAATGCACAAATCAATGGTTCCCGCCCCAATAAGGTGTTGCCAACAAGACCATATTAAGAACTCAGACTGATATTACCTGTTTTAACAAGCTTTGAAGGATATTATATTTGACAAAAATGTACAGAATAGATATATCCTTTTTGTCATTGCTCACATAAAAGACAACATGTGATGTAACTGTAATGCCAACAAATCAGGTGACAAGAACAATAAGAGTCTTGACCTAAAAGGACCCCTCTTATTCTTTCAAAGCATTAGCCTCTGGAAAGGTAAATGCTGATATGACATCCTGCCCCTTCTCTGTCCCCTGCCCTTTACTTGACTACATGTGAAAGCAACAGGAAAAACTCTTAACAAAATTATACGCTTTTCTAAAATGTGTTGGCAACTGGAAGCAGCCTGTAGTATAACTGTCAGTGAGCAAGGAGCAAGGATAGAGTACTTTCAGCCAATGGTGTGCCAAATTGTGAACAAACTGTAGAGAGAGTCCAGGAAAGATCTCAAGTGGATACTTCAGTGAATAGTAGGTAACTGAGAAATTCAAAGGATTGCCCTACAGACTCCTGAACCTAAATTAAAGGTAAAAACAACAGCCCTCAAAGCAATTAGCAGGCTTCATCTGGGATCTGTATTCCTGATAAGAATTAGCCGGGAAAGGGCACAATGTACCTTGCAAAATCTGAAACGTTCCCTAAGGAGTAAGCAATCCGAGCACCTGGGTTCTTCTGGCAATATCTGCGCTCACCTTTCCTGGTTGTGGGTTTGTCCGATACTCTAGTGCAAATAGATTGAAAGCCAGAGCCTGAATCACACTGGTTAAAATTTATGGTTTCTCATGTACATTATCATATTTAAGTATACTACTATCTAGTGTTTTCATTATAGAGATCTCCCATTCTCAGTTACTCATTTTCTGATTCAGTATCCTTTAGGTATTATTGTGACAAACATATGTAGCAGTCTGCCTTCCAAATAATAAGCGAGTCACAATTCTGGGGTCCAGGACAAGCAAGTATACATCCCTGCTTTTAGAACTGTTTCATATTTAAATTTAGATGTGCCATAGAAGTTTTGAAGTTTTGTTAATGCTCCTTTTACTAAGACTGAATCTGGTCAAACAGTATACCAAAACGATAACTTAAGAAATTAACTGTTTTTTTTTTTTTTTGAGACAGAGTCTCGCTGTGTCACCAGGCTGGAGTGCAGTGGCGCAATCTCGGCTCACTGCAACTTCTGCCTCCCGGGTTCATGCGATTCTCCTGCCTCAGCCTCTTGAGTAGCTGGGACTACAGGCTTGACCATCAGGAAGAAACCCCATCTCTACTAAAAATAGAAAATTAGCCATGCATGGTGGCAAATGCCTGCAATCCCAGTTACTCAGGAGGCTGAGACAGGAGAATCACTTGAACCTGGGAGGTGGAGGTTGCAGTGAGCCGAGATCGTGCCATTGCACTCCAGCCTAGGCAACAAGAGCGAAACTCTGTCTCAAAAAAAAAAAAATAAATAAATACATAAAATAAAAAATAAATGAAGATGAGTTTATGAAGACAGCTGCTGCCACCACAATCACAAAGAAGACCTAGGTTAGTACAAGCATCCAGTCAGAACACAAAGTTGCAAATATTATAAGGACATTATCTCAGTGAGATTCAAGCCTGCAGTGCAAAGAGCTTCTCCAGTAAGAAAGTTAACAGGGATTTCTAACATCTGGAGTGCACAAGTGTTACACAAGATAAAGAGAAGTTTGTGTCAATTAAAGCTAGAAAAGATAGTGTTAAAAAGTTGGAAAAATAAAAGAAATCTAAAGCTCGAGTCAAACATAAAATCCTTCTCAAAGTTTAGAAAAGCTTTCCTCTGTGTTGACAGGTCAAAGAGCAACTCTGCAAATGAGCTAATAATTGTCAAAACTTTAGCCAGACCTTTCCACCATGTGCCAGGACTAAGTGGCTTTACCCAGAGGACAGCAGCTTGAAAAAGTCTTGGGGTTCAAATAGATTTGAAACTACCTCATTGATTTGTGAACTAAGGAAAATTAAATAGCTAGGCAACCTTCAAAAAGAAAAAGAAAAACGTTATATAGAACTCATAAACATGTTCTAAAAGCCAGTGCATTTGTTTAGCATATGTGTCAAATGCAAACAGAAGCAATAGTGATATTCCTTTCTCATTCTATAACCATTGGGGAAACAATATACCAACATTCTTAGGCATTAAAGAGATCCCTCTTATCATTGATTAATTCTAATTCTCTCATTCTAATTCTGAGTGCTACTCCCAGATAGAACATAATACTTACTAGGATGGACACTGCTTGGAGTGGCAGAGATTTCATTCCTCCACTTTCTGGTCAATTCTTATTTTAACCTTATTCTCAATTTAGAATTTTCATATTTTATCATCTGAGATTAAATCGTTCTAGAAGGTAAGCAATTCTTTGTAGGCCAAAAACTTCCCACCTCCCTCAACCTATCTAGAGAATTTTAAATGCATTTTCCAAAGATGTTGGGTAGGTTTTTATACATGGCAAGACCCTGATCTCTACAAAAAAAATTTTTTTAAATTAGCCAGGTATGGTGGCGCACACCTGTGGTCCCAGCAACTCTGAAAGCGGAGGCAGGAGTTTTGCTTGAGCCCAGGAGGTTGAGGCCACAGAGAGCTATGTTCACACCACTGTATTCCAGCCTGAATGACAGAGTAAAACTCTGTCTCCAAAAAAAAAAAGATTATTATAAGTCACTGTAACCTCTAACATAAAAAAAGAATAAATTTGTCTCTTGTTTTCATAAACACTGGATTATATTCTATAAAGTGATGCTTGTGGTCTTTGTTAATCAGCATATTGAGTTGATTTACTTCAGGCATCCTATTATTTATTCTCTGGTGGTTTTATTTTAAAGTAAAAGATAATGTAGTTAGAGATTTTAAGAGATAACGGCATGAGATTAGATATTCTGCAAACATTGGCAATTTCATTAACAATAATAACTAAAATGGACAAATTTTATTAGTGTGCCAGGCACTCATTTAAGCACTGTAACTCAATATTTCTCAAAACTTACATCTGGAATGGGTACTTTCCCATTTTGAATATGTGGAAACTGAAGGAAAGTGGTCAGATCATGTAGTAATGACATGTTGGAATGTATATTCTCACTCAAGCAGTCAAGTTCCAATGTCCGCACTCTTAAACACTATGCTGTATACTATGTGTGGAGATCAGCAGTTGATGAGTATTCTTTTGCTTTAACATAAAACGGGCATAAAATATCAGTGACTCAACTAACACAAAATAGTTTCTTAAATTTCTATTTTTGAACCTTGGGTATATGTAATTTGGTAATTGTAATTTGGCTTAGGAGAAATTTACACTTCTCCAAAATTGCTTTTCTCTCCTTAATTCACGCACTAGAGGCCATGTGGGCCTCCTTTAAGACAGAAGTTCAAAATCCCCATTTCCTGGTAAGACCGTGAGTGTATTTAAATAACTACTGTTGTCCCCTTCATGATGAATGACCAAAAAGTGCCTTATGGGATGCAGGTGCCAGGGCAATTAGGTGATGGTTACAGCCCACCCTCATTCCTGGCTGATAGGACTCTGCCAGCCACTGGTCTCCCTCTCTTGTGGCTGCCCACTGCACAGGCCAATGGGCTACAGAAGCAATAGCAGAGAGAGGGCTGATCAAAGTCCAGGCAACAGAGGCAGTTCATAAGCAGCTGAAGGTCAGAACAAATAGGATTCTGCAGCCAAACAACCAAGGATTCTGCATGTGAATGTTCAGGTTGTAAATGCACATTGACATACACTGTAGTCTAAGAGGCTGTCCACCAATCTTCCTGATCCTGCTTCCAGAGGGAGAGTTAGTGACAGCAAACCTCCAGAAAACAAATGTGCTCTCTCCTCTGCCTGACTTTGTTTACATTTTGGATTACTCAACTTTTGGGAAATTCCACTTGGCGGAATTTTACTATCATTGTGGCAATATTTTTGTAATTCTTTTTTGGTAGGATTTTGTTTGGGTAGTTTCAAGACTGTGGAAAGACGACTGATGGACTGGAATTATCCTAGGCAAGTTCTGAAGTGAATCAGCAAACTGTGAGACAGACAGAACTTTGACACTTGCCACATCTCAGGAGTATGGTCAGTTACAAAATATATGGTCAGTGACCAAAAAAGCCCCAAGCTTTACTTGTGAATCACTAGATGTGGGCAGCGATGCAAATATTACCATGCCTTAATAGTCATTAACATTATAAATGCTGCACAGGCACTGGGACAAGTTACTGCTGGCTTACTTGCCAGCATACCCAAAACCTGGCACAGCATGGGCACATAGTAAGGTGCTCAAAGATACATGGAGTGAAAGAATAAATGAAAGGATATAAACCTCATCAGAATCATGCTCTTAAAAACCAGGCAGAACAGCTCAGATGGCAAGAGCATGTTCTAGCTCATCATGAAAATTTTTAAAAGGAAAAAAGTATACAAATAACTTTCTATATATGATATATATAAGTATTTAAAACACATTAACATTTCTTTAATAACTTATTTTATAATCACATAATCTACATTGAGTATCTGGAGGAAATACAAATACAGTAGGACTCCCTTACCCACAGTTTCACTTTCTGTGGTTTCAGTTGCCCTTGGCCAACTGTGGTCCAAAAATATTAAATGAAAAATTTCAAGCAGGGCTGTGTGGCTCACACCTGTAATCCCTCACTTTGGGAGGCTGAGGCGGCGGGTCACCTGAGGTCAGGAGTTCAAGAACAGCCTGGCCAACATGGCAAAACCCTGTCTCTACTAAAAACACAAAAATTAGCCGGGCATGGCGGAGGCAGGTGCCTTTAATCCCAGCTACTTGGGAGGCTGAGGCAGGAGAATCGATTGAACCTAGGAGGCGGAGGTTGCGGTGAGCCAAGTTCCTGCCACTGCACTCCAGCCTGAGCAATAAGAGCTAAACTCCATCTCAAAAAAAAAAAAAAAAAAAAAAGAGAAAAAAGAAAAGAAAAGAAAACGAAAAAATTTCATAAATACACAACTTTTAAATTATACACCCTTCTGAGTGGCGTGATGAAATCACATGCTGTCTCACTCCGTCCTACCCGGGACATGAATCATCCCTTTGTCTAGTGTGTCCATATTGTACAGCCCACTTGCCTGTTAGTCACTCAGTAGCCATTTCCATTATCAGATTGAAACAACATGGTATAGTATATTTAAGGGTGGGTTCCATACGAGTTTCAGACGTCTACCAGGCACCTTGGAATGTATCCCCCAGAGATATGGGAGGGCTACTGAACTACCTGGTAGCATTAAAGTTTATTTATACATACATAGGAAACACATATATGTGAAAAAAGTTGGGGGGGACTGCTCTTTATGATACATGAATGCAGAATCACCCATTATTCACAAGAACCATGCTCATTCTTCTTTATTATACCACTTTCCCCAACATTGAGAGGCAATGTATCACTTAAACATGCAAATATATGAAGCATTTATTGTTTTCATTTCCCTTCTTCAGCATATACACTTTTTGTGCCTTCAGCAATACTTTCCTTATCATCAAAGTTTCTATTCCTAACAAAATTTACATTTTTATGGTAGTTTACAAATATAAAACTACTTTCACATATATTATTCATTTTCACCTTAAAAGTGTCTGGTTCAGTAGACTAGACAAGACATTAAAATCATTCTTCATTGTAATATTCTCATTTTGGTGATAAAGAAATTAGAGATCAAGCAGAAAGGACTGCTCCCAAATCTCAGAAAGTGACAGAGCTTAAGACTGGAACACAAGTCCTCCTGTAGCAAGGCCAGTGCTCTGTGCATTAAACAGCCTACTGCATAGATCTCCAAAGGCATTGGCTCTGAGGTAGGTTGCTGCCAGCCCCTTCACCTTATTCATAGATTTCCTGAGCATTTAAGTGTTAGTTTAGATAAAGGGGCATAATAAGTCAACACCAGATAGCAATCTGCTCCAACCGACCAGGTGGTTAGGGCAAATTATTACAAACTTCATCCTTTAGGACTGACATCCATCACATAAGGATATAAATAAGACAGAAAAAGAGTCATAAGTTATTTATGATAATAGACAAAAGTGTATGAAAACAAGCCTCCAGTGACAGAGGGAAGCATGATGAACTCATGCTTCCACAACCACTGTCTACACTCCTATGTGCCAGGCTAACTGCCCTGGCCATTGAAGGTCCATTATGGACCATTAAAGTGCCTGGGGACTATCCCCTGGCCTCAACTGGCACAGCCATGGTCCTCAGTCAAATCCACTAGCACTAACATGTGATTAAGACAGCCTGGGTAAATCTCTCATTAGGAGAAGAGGTAGCTAGGCAAACAGCTGCTACTTCTCTACATTTTATTCATTATTCAGTACCCCAAGATATTTCTTATAACAACTCTTCCTAATATCCCATGTTGCTCAGATATACATAATAAAGTTAGGCAGCAGAGGTTAGAGGATCAAAATTAAAAATAAAATCACCATCATCTCTTGAGGTTTTCAAAAATAGTAGTTAGTAGGTTTTGTCTGTGTCAATATCATTTACCATAGCTTACTTTACCCTTTGCTTTCTATTAAAAATAAATAAATGCATACATGCAAACACCTATACATGCACACATGTATAAATTCTGTCATGATATCTGAAAACCAAGCAGTTACCTAAGATGGTCTCTTGCATTCACAGACATATTATCACCTTATATTCAGATTGCTATTCTAATCAAATCCAATCACTAAGTCAGGTTTATATTTGGAAATATTGTTTCAGAAATTTGGAATACAAAACAAAATTTTTTTAATCTTAAATAATAATTATATAGATTACTGTCAAGGAAAATTATATATATAGTATACATTAATATATGATATATATATATTGTAAGAACACTAACCTATACATTAAAATCTTTAATTTGAGCTCAAGTTCTTCCTACCTGTGTGACTTTGGGCAAGTTATCTCAAATGAAGGGGTCATTAATTTCTAAGGTCTTTTTTAACACCAAATTCTACAAATTTTTAATGTTAGACTAATTCAAAACTGAGGCAAGGAAAATAAAATAATGGAAATAATATAAATTCATGCTTTAAAGTAGTCCTTAAAGGGAAAGCCAATAAATAAACACTCTCAGATTAAAAACAGGTGATCTGTAAATGTATACAAGCCTGCCAGACACAAATTGCCTCCTTCCTCTCTTTCTCTTCCACCCTTTCCCACTTAGAGATCACCTAGTGGTCCACAACAGAGAACCATCTGATCCCACTGTCTCTTCCCCATCATCTCCCATCTTCTTTCTTCCCCATCAGAAAAATTATAAACCCTGGGCTAAGCCAGTCAGCACACTAACTTCCCCTCAGTCAGAGCCTTAGATTCAATGGTTGGAAACAAGATCAATGGATTCAAGCACTGTAAACCTTAGAGCCTTATCAAGTGCAACCAGCAGATAATTCACATTTCCTTAAGGGACTTGAACCTGGGATCTTGTTCGGTGGGAGCTGCCACAGCCATCATGCCTCTATATGGAGTCTAAGTAGCTCCTGGAATACCCTAGAACTAAACTGAGCAGGCAGAGAAACATCATGTCTCAGTGGAATTATGTAAACTTCTAAATCAAGCTCCACCTGAATTGTAGTTAAGAGAGAAATAAATTCACCTTTTGTTGCAACCAGTCTGGGTTACATTTTCTGCCAAGATGCAACCAAAGAAATGTCTAATCTTTAAACATTTGTGTACATTCATTAACGAATCTTGACTCTACCAGTGACTCATATAGCCACTTGGGACAAGTTATTACTTAACCCCTCTAGGCCTTAGTTTGTAAAATGGAGATGATCCTCATCTTAAAGGATATTGTGAGGATTTAAAATTATGTAAAACACTGATCACAGGCCCTAGCAGGTCATGGGCTCTCAGTAAATGGCAGCTCATATTGTTATTTTTGCAATTGCTTTGGGAAAAGCTCTCTTCTCCAACATATAAGAAAATAAATGAACCTAATTATTGCTCATAAGAATAAAAGCAGGACTAGGAAAAAAGACAAGTTCCAGAATTTGCAGTAAAATTAGAAAAAGTAACTGTAAAGTTCTTGAAGATATATGAAAGTGCCTTCTCAGAGTCTCTCCATCACTACTTCTCCTCTAACAGTGATCGGTCTCCTATTAAATCTTTCTTTAAACATTAGTGTCTAAATTAAGTACATATGGAAATATACTGATTTACATTTCATCAATTCAATAAATTATATATTTTATATTTAAGCCAATATAGGTTAGGCGAGCTTTTATTTACAGTATCAAAAATATAGAGAACATTGCTATTATCCCAAACTCCCGCTTCTGATTTCATGATACAGCCAACTGTAATGGGTGAACATTAATTTTTGCTTCCTGTTTTTTATTAGTCTCTGCCATAACCATGTCATTATGCCAGTATTTTCTGAATCACTAGTGAATGGCAAAAACAAATATAGCAGTTATGATTTAATCAGAGACAACACTGCTGAAACAGCTAGCACAAGTAGACACATTTAGAATAGTAAATGGATAACAAAAAACACTTACAGGCTCATTAATAAGAAGGCAATTAGGTCTTCTGGGAAAATTCATTTTCTAAAAGAATGCTAAAGCAAACTATAAAATGCAAGTAAAATTGTGTTTTGACATGAGTAGTGTACACTGTCTATTACATCATAATTTTTCTCTTGAGAAAACTGACAAGAATCTCTGTTCTTAAATATGAGCACAAAAGATAATAAAAAGAACACCAGTTATATTTAAAGCATTCTACCTACCAACTCCCATTCATTAAATTTGACTGTCCTATAAATGAGCTCCTTATTACAAAGATCTTAAATTATACTTAGATGAAAAAGAGAATTATAAAGAGACTGCTACTAGTAATATCAGAGGGAATAGTATTTCTTGTATCAACATAACATTATGCTAAAAATGATTTGCATATAGCATGTTTGGTTCCTTAAAGAGTATGTTTATCTTTAAATATTCTTATACAAAATATTCATAATCAAAACTAGTCTTATTTTTAGTCTCTTATGAAGTTTTTTTTTCAAAATCGTCTGAGCATTCTTTTAAAAAGCTTGTATAGTACTGTTGTTTTGATGTGTCTGGAATATTAAATAATAATCAAGTAAATATTGATCAGAAATATAACTCCAGGGGCCGGGCAAGATGGCTCACACCTGTAATCCCAGCATTTTGGAAGGCTGAAACAGGAATATCACTTCAGCTCAGGAGTTCGTGACCAGCCTGGGCAACATGGTAAAACCCCATCTCTACTAAAAATACAAAAATCAGCTGGGCATGGTGGCACATCTACAATCCCAGCTACTTGGAAGTCTGAAGCAGGAGAATCTCTTGAACCCAGGAGGCAGAAGTTGCAGTGAGACGACATCGTGCCACTGCACTCCAGCTTGGGTAACAGGGCGAGACTCCATCTCCACAAAAAAAAAAAAAAAAAGAAAGAAGGAAAAAGAAATATAAATCCAAGGAAATTATTTCAGGTTATAATTAATCCTTTTGCAATACTCTTGAAATTCTATGGTAAAGTTCATGTGACAATCTTTTTAAACTGAGCTTTCTTTGTCCTAGAGCAGTGTTTCTCAGAATTAAATGTTCCATCAAATCACCTGGGGATTTCAACAAAATGCAGATTCTGATTCAGTAGATCTGGGGTGGCTCTGATGATCACAGATCATCACAAATTTCCAGATGATGCTAATTATATTGGTCCATGAACCACAAAATCCCAGGACACCTTGCAGTGAGGAATCCAATGACCATGAAGCAATCAGTCATCAATCCCTGGGTGGGTAGTGAGGACCCTAGAAAGCCTTCCTCTCTACTCTTGAATTTACTGAATGACCTAAGAAAAATCACATCAAGGAACTGTTGCCAGTCTGCCACTTAAACAGCTGCTAGGTCACCTCCACTATCCAACAAGGATTAGGGGAATTTCTGTGGCTGGTCAGCTGCTGCCTTGAACAGCGCTTGGAGAATTGGCCTGTGAGCAGCTGGTTAAGGAACAGGCTGCACTGGGAAGGGTTTATATTAATAGATACCAATCTGGAGAAGGATTTATTATTTTATTCTTAAAAGTATAACAGTATAGTATAGTATACAGTACAGATTATATACAGCTTATTTTCCACTTGTTTCTACATCTATGAAATAATGATCTATTTTGACTACTCTTTCCAAAAATGTAAGTATGGAGTTTTGATACCATCTCTAGATGCCCTTACCTTCTTTCTAACCTAAATGTTTATTCAACTAAATCCTAGCATTGTTAAGATGTGTGTGTATGTGTGTGTGTGTGTGTGTGTGTGTGTATTCACACAGAGGACTACATACTTGCATCTTTCACATTTCCCAACAAAATAAATACAAACAATAACTCCACTATACACTATTTTATTTCGCCTTGTTTCTGAATTCCCCTTATTAAAACAATTCCTAGAATGACGCCTGTTGGAGGATTCAGTTGGCACTGCCCTGTTCATCATTTTCATTATCAGAGCTCAATAATCATATCAAGTGGAAACACAGATTATTCCATTTAGGACAACTTAATCTGATCCTAAAACAACTGTAAGTGACAAAATAAGCCACTTGTAATTTTTATGGATTATCAACACACGAAGGAGAATGCCAAAAAATTCAACCAGAGTTAAGTGGGGAAATGGCAATGTTCCACGAGAGGATCAATGTGATCCTTAGATCCCAGGCCCAGTGTTTTCCCAGAACCTCAACAATCTAAAAAAACCTCACAAAACTAAGTTTTAAAATTACATACACTTAGTTTTCATTATTAAAATATTAAATACAGATCAATAGAATTCCCACAAGAATACAAAAGGAAAATAAACATACTTCCCACAACAGAATCTTCATGAAACTTTAAAAACATTTTATGTGAAACTACGTTTCTTCAGGAGTATTTTCACAAAACACATTTGCACTAATGTGGAGTGTGAAGTTTATAAACTATTCAGAGTTCACACTGATATCAAACATCATAACATTTTTTAAGTTTTCCAAAGCATAGTTGTATGTAACTTATCTCAAAATATCAAGCAATGTGGTTCTGAAATTGTCTATCCCCATTTATAAAAGGGAACTTAAAGACTTCAGAGACAGCAACAAATAAATGTTCTGTGACATTAAAAGATTAGTTCATGGATATGCAAGTTTGCTTTTTGCTTCAATTGAAATAAAAAATAGCCTGATTAATGTATTATTCACTTCCTTTGTTATCAAATACTGTTTTAAGACCTATCATGAATTGGTGTCTTGTACTTTTTTTTTCAGTACTATGACAAACAGCATGAGTTTTGATTAAAAAAGCAAGTCATGTTCAAAAGCAATTACAACCTTTTTAGGCAAAAAGAAACATCATTTGAAGAAGGAACTCAGACCAGATACATATGATCAAAGTGTAAAGACTGAGAGGAATATAGACAGGGAAATTTTTACATTGACAGAACTAGAAATAAATGTGTCTGGGCAAAGGCAAAGGCTGATTTCAATAAACAAGTCAAAAATAGGACTTTTTTCCTCTTCTAAAAATTAAGTAAAAGATCAAAGACACATACACACACACGCACACACACACGTGCACACACACAGAATCCCTGTGTTCTTTGTTTTGTCTTTAAGAACAATTTGTAAACTCTCTTGATGCTTCCTGCTCTCAATCTTCCAGCATCTCTCTTCCTGCACTCCATGAAAAGCAAGTAGGGGAAATGGGAGCAGCATAGATCCCTATTTAGCATGATGTTCACTGTCTTTAATACCAGTTTAAGTAGACCTGGTATACTGCACTTTAAAAATATTAGTAGCCAACACACATTTTCTATATGGAATCTTATCACATGAATTAAATATTACCGTAAAGGCCAGAAAAACCTGTAACAAACCATCATTGCTAGAAATATGAGATTTGGTGGGAATGTTGGCATTAGCTTTGGTTAGTGGATGAGTCATATTTCCAGTTCTTAAGGACATGTACAGCACTAAAATATATTTGGCAAAAACAAAAGGGCTGTGATCTTGTGTGTACGTATGTGGGGCTCTGTTTTTGCTAGAGAAGAGGAGGAGGGAGTGTGGGAGGGGGCAGAGTGGCAGAGGGGTTGATTTATTTTTGAAATTCACTTTTATGAGCACAAAGAGAAGAGCTGTCAGCAGCACACATGCCAATGTCCAAACAGCAGCCAGACTCTTCTCTTTCCGTCTGGGTAGGCCAGACACAAAACTACATCTCACGATCTAGGAAAATCAAGAGTCAGATGTAAGGGGAATAGAGAGAGAAAAAACAGTCCTGGAAATGTCCAGCTACATATGATTGCTAGTGATTAGAACGTGGAGTTTTAATGAATTGAGGGGCCGAGGGATATTTAGCCAATCAAAACCAAAAAAACTAACAGGCAAACCTTAAAGCAAGCTGGCTCCAATATATCTTCCTAGCAGGTAATAAGTATAAGAGAAATTAATCTCACATAAAGAGACAACAAGGAGTCAGATACTGCTCAGGTGCTGCTTAGATGAGTTACAGGACCCTAAGGATCAAGTGAGTGCACACCAACAGGGTAACACGTCAGGAACTATAGACAAAGCAGGATCTCGAGCTGTATTTCCAGGCTCCTATCATACAAGAGAGACAATAGTCCCTCTCTAGGTCATTGATAAGACTGCATCTAAAAAGCTACATATTATTCTCAACACAGAGTTGAAAAGCTGAACCAACAGTTAAACAAACAGCTAAAGAAACTGGCTAAAAATATTTTTTTCTGTAGTTAGAAATACCTGGAGTGTTAATAGTGACTCTTCCATGGGTCTAACTCAAGTAAGGATTTATACGAGTTAAGTTAAAAAAATTAAGGATAATCGATCATTGTGCTGACAAAATTATGGTCTGGCCAATCTAGTATGTTTATGTTTAACAATAATTATGTTTAACAATAATTAAAATGAAAGACTGGCTGAGTGAAAACACACACACACGTATACACACATGCGCGCGCACAGACACACTCACACACAAATCCTGAACAGCCTGCACTTACTGGAGAGAGAATTTGGAAGCAGTAAAAAGCCGAAACTAAGGCACTTAATGATGATTACACCCCAGATAGCTGCAGAGTGCTTTACGATTTACAGTGCTAGTTCCCATAAATTACTTCATTTAATCATAAAAACCATGTGGAAAGGTCAAGTTGGGTATTATTATCCCCATTTTACAGATGAGACAGCTGAGTTTCCAAGTCACCTTACCTGCATCTGGTTTCATCAGTCATCTAAGTCCTTCTGCAGAAAACTTTCTTACATTATATCAAGAGATCACAGCTATACAAACCAGTGAATAAACTTTAATACTTCTTTATTCTTCTATGCCTCGGTTTCCTCAGATATGACATGGGTGTCATTTTAAGTCAGAGGTGAAACTGAAAGAATATATGAGTTGAGATTTACAGAAAGTTCTGGTTTTAAAGATGCTCGCAGTACAGCAGTTTTACACTTTAACTGCAAAAGCTAAGAAAAAAAGTCACAATAATGAAAACACTCTTACATTTTTAGTTTAAACAAAGAAAACTGAATAAGTATATGACACATCAAAGTCCCAACAATGCTCAGCCTTTCAAAATTTCCTTTTGAAGTTTACTACATTAGGAACCACATGATATCGGAAAGTAAACTGATCTTAATGAGTACGATTTGAAAGACATACTTAAGATATTTTTAAATTCTCAACATGAATTTGTCTTGGACTTTTAAAGTGGGTTTATTTAAATTTCTCAAAAGGAATAAAAGTTCACTATTTAAAGTAAAACATAAGAAAAATCAGCAATATAGAATACACCTCCAATCTTCAATACATCTCTAATCTGTCTGCAACAAATCTGACTGCCATAGAATTTTATGACAATAAAATATCAAATGATTTATGGTAGCCAGAAAAAAAGGTAGCCAGAAAAAAAGGAAGTATTTACAAAACAAACTTATAATTTGTGGAGAAAGGCAAATCCACAATCTGACTTTAAACTCTGAGAATAAAAGACATTCATTTCTGGGCATACATTCCTAAAGGGCAAAATCTTGAGATGCAATCCTGTGATTACTGTACTTTTTAGGAATGCACATTATATTAATTAAATATACAACATCATGTCAAATGTTATGCTTTGTCACTAAAGAAAAGCCAGGCATATTTAGTTAAAGTACTTAGAACTAGATATCTAAGAACACAATTGTTTATTGTACATATCTAAACTCCAGGTATCAGAAAAGCTCATTTTCACATTCAGCTGGAGGAAATGTAATATTTACTTGTTAATTAAAGGGTAAATAACATTAAAAAAGAGAAGAAAAAAAGTTTCTCTACTGCTGAAAATATATCCATCAGCTGTTGAGACATTAATAGTTGCAACTCTTGAATACATGTAAGTTCAATCATGCAACTGGTAGAGTTCAAACTTTCAATTAACAAACTACAAGCCTTTTCAAGCGTAGGCTTTCCGTGCAGTGACAAACGCTGTGCAGAAATCAATACTCACTCCAACTTGCCTGCATATAATGAGTTACATCAAGCACGGTTTCAATGCTAACGGGCATTATATGTCAGAAATGCATGCAGTAATGCTTACTCCAGAAAGAATTCATTTAAACCATCGGATCATTTTTTGCATAGAGCTGTTACCCTCTGCGTACATCAATTATATACAGGGCTTTTCCTCTGCGTGCTGCCATTTCATAATCTCTGTCTGAATGTACGACACATGCTGCCACCTGAATCTGTTGTTTAACTCCCTTTATAGAGTTCTAAAGGGGGCGGGGGTAGGAGGGCAATAGAAAGGAAATAAACGATTATTCCAGAAAACAACAATTTGAGTTTATTTTCAGGAAACAGGGCCTCCAAAACAACGTGAGAAACTGTCCGGTACAAAGTAAGTTATTTGCGTCCTGCGGCTTCAGCCAGGAGCGTGGCTGTCGCTTTTCCTGTCTTCTCCATCACCCTCTGGCCACCTCTGCGTCTCCATCTGCACCGCGAACCCCAGCAGCAGATGCGCTCGCCAGCCAAGCGAAGCTGGGTAGGTTGGCCAGAAAAGTTGTCAGGACTGGCGGGAGGTAGACAAGTGCTCGGGAGCCCGCTCCCCAGCGTCCACCTGGTGAAACTTCAGAGCCCCCAGAGGAGAGAACGAAAGAAGCAACCAACCTACACGAAGGATAACAAAACTGGAGGGGAACAGAGGGCGGGACCGGGAGAGCCGGGGTTCACGGACTTCTCTGAGCGGCTTGACCGAGAACCCCCAGGGCTACAGCGAGACGCTCCACTTGTCTCCTTTTGGGTTCCCCCGCCAGAAGTCAGTCATTTACAGTCCGCTTCCAGCCCCAGGCCGGATCCGGGGGGCGCGGGGCCAGCCTGGCGGTGGTTTTGCCCGAGGAGCGGGCTCCCACGCGCGAGTCAGCCTTCCTCCACCAGGCGCCCAGACCTCGATGCCCATGAACGCTCAGAGTGGGTCCTTAGAACCGCATTTCAACGCATCTTACAGGGCTCCGCCAACACACACGCAGAACATGCTCCAAGCAGTGCCCGAGCGCACAGGGCAAGCCCGGGAGCAACCCAGCGCTGGGGGGAGGAGAAAGGGGACTCCGGGAGGGACGGGGAAGTAGTTAGACAATAGTCAGGGGAGGTTATTCCCGGGACAAAAAGCACCTGGCAAAGCGCGCCGAGGTCAGTCCCTTCGAATCTCCACATTTCTGACAATGGCTTCCCGGGGAATTTGTTTAAACACCCAAGTGGCAGAGAGCCACGAGCCCGCACCACAAGCAACAGAGTGCCGTCACCGGAGTCGTAACTACTTTTTCTTTCTCTCTTCCCCACTACCCCGGCGCAGGCCACGCGAGACGCCGAAGCCAGCAGGTCCCCACACTCTCCGGCTCGACCGTGCCAGCCTGCGCCCCGAGCAAGCTTAGGAGAGGAACAATGGGTGCCCCGCGTCCCACCTGGCACGAACTCTGGGGACAGCCCTCCCTCTACCCTGTGTCCCACATCCCCGGACCGCGAGAGCTCCCCACGATCCTTGTCCCCAGCCCTGGCGGGGACCTGGCTCACCCCTCGTGAGCCCAGGACTCCGGGCGTTCGTCGGGGACGCCCCCCGGCCACTCACCTGCGGAGAACTGGCCTTGGGCCGATCCCAGGAGAGGCCAAGGAGAGAGGAGCAAGAGCGCCACAAAAGCAGGCAGCGCCGCCGCCGCCGTATCCATGCCGAGTTTGGGAGAAGTTTCAAGCAGCTTTGCAAAGAGCTGCCGGGGGGAACGCCGCGAAATCCACGACGGAGGCGCGGGCCGGGCCTCACGGGGTGAGGACGGTGAGAGGACAGCCGCCCGCCCGCACTTTTTCCTTCTTCGCAGTCGCCAAACTACCTCGCGGGCGAAAGCGTCGCCAGCGTCGCCGGCCGGCCGCGGCGGCAGCTCTCCATGCTCGGCGGAGGCTGCTCCTGTTAGTCAAGAGTTACTTTGCTCGAGGAGGGACGGGGGCGGAGCCGGGGGTGACGTCGCCCCGCGGGCTCCGGGCGCTTCTGAGGAATGCGGGCTCGGGCGCGGCGCCGCCGCCGCCTCCTGCCGGAGAGACGCGCGCCAGCCCCGGCCGCGCGCCCCGCGCCCAGCGCCCCGCGCCGCCTTTGTTCGCAGCCTGGGCCCCGCCGCCAGCCGCTGCTCCAGAGGAACGAGCGGGAAAGGGGACCCGGCGCAGCTCGCTGCCCTGTTCCAGAAATCAGAGTTTGAGAGGCGAGAGTTCGGTAAGCCGTGCGACCGGACGACCGAGGACGCGCGCAGAGAAACCCCCGCCGTCCGAGGAGAGGCGTCCTGGGGTTCCCTCCCCAAGGTGGAGGTCCCCCCGAGCGGTTGCTGATAGAAAGGGGAGTGTGGAAGCGCCCAGAGGAAACACCCGCCCGCCTTGAAAACTCCCCGTTCCTTATTCTTGTAATAAGGAATAAGACACCCCACCCCCATCGAAAACTTGTCCCTTATTCATAGAATAAATAAAACTTGAACCAGAATTAACGATCGGTAACTTTCCAGCGTGAACAGCTGGCGTGTCTCCTTTCTGGTTTATTTGTCATTTGCCAAGTATTTGGATTTACTCTGCTTCACTGACTTTGCTTGTTGTTCTGGAACCTTCCGGCTTCTTTCCACTTCTCACCTAAGAACTGCATCAGGGCTTATTATCCCTTCTTTGCACCTAGGTCTGGTGTGTGTGTGGTTTTATTTTTTTTAGTATCTAGTAGCTAGTTAAGACGTAAGTATTTAACAAAAGGACTTCTACACTGACCATGAAAACAGCTTCTTTGGAATGATTCATCTGGCAGAAAATAATGCTATATTATGACAGTAAAATATTTCACTGTTAACTACTTCAGCAGCTTGAAGTGGTTTCGCCATATGCCACCCTGCCTTACTTCTGTGGTAAGACTGTATGGTGCATCCTTTATTCATTCTTGTAAAATATCACAAAAAATAGGTATGGTCACAATTGAATAACATAATAACTTTGATTCAGAATTTTTATGTGTTATGTACGACTGCTAAAACAATAGTCTGTTGATTGACATCTCTCAGTTTCTCAGACATCTTAGCCTTTGTAAATCAAGACAATGTGAAATTCATTTTAATATAACATTCACATAATTTACCAAGCCACATATTCTTTTAATTAAATATATGCTATTAATGGCCAGGCTTATGACAGAGCCTGTGGAAATAAAAAAAAAAAAAACAAATATATACAGATATAAATACATATTATACATACATACATATCAGGCAGAAAAGACTTAAAAATTCTGTGAGAATAGTAGCTTGCTCATTAGCACACTGACTAGCCCAACACTTGTCAATTCAGTTCAGCGTGGTTAAGTTCATCCTTAGGGTACAATGTAGATTTTTTTTTTTAACTCATTAACCTATAGCTTTCAACACACCATCACCATTCCATTTCTTTACTTAGAGAACATTCCTAGATCCCAGGTAACAAAAAACTGAGGGACGTATTTTTCTTTTTGAGGACAGCAGAACTTCCTAAAATTTAGCAGCAATTTGTCCCGGTAAAAACAAACAAAACCCTACTGTCTATATACTAATTCATCTGTTCTACTCTTGTAAGAAATATAAAAGAAGTTCATGACGTGGTAATTTGTTTGTTTAAATACACAAACAAAAAACTTCTTTAAAGACTTTCACACAGTGCCAGGACAAAGTGCACACAATTCTTACCTTGCCCATTTTGGGGGACAGCTGATAGAAGATTCATTTCATGAAACTTTATTACTTTCTCTATCATGGAAGTAATAATAATAGCAGGTAATGTTTAGAAAGTTCTTCAAATGTTCTAGGCACTGTCTTAGAGTATACAATGTCACATTGAGACATCAAGATTTTCAGTGTTTCATTGAGTTCAGACAACAATTCTGTGAAGACTGGTACAATCATTCCCATTTGACAAATAAGGAAACAAAGATATAGGTTAAGTAACTTACCCAAAGACACATACTTAAGGCAGAAGTGGGAGGCAATGCAAAGAGAAAAAATGAAATTCTCAAAATAAATCAGCAAACCAACACAGAGTTTCTCACTAAAAATCAAAAGAATGCGATAAAACTTTTAGGTGAGTACATTATTCCTTTTGTGCATAACTAATGCTGACCAGTGTGGATTGAAATCACTTGAGTAGACACCTGGTGGATCTTCTACATAGCTAAATGTGTGGCAAATATTAGGAATTAGTAGATTTTTGTTTGTTTGAAAGAATAAATGAATACATGAATCAATAGAAGTATAAATTTGGTTAAACTTTTAGGAAAGAAAATTGTCAACCTGCATTAAAAGTCACTAAAATCTTCATATTCTTTAGTCTAGAAGCTATTGCAAGTAAATAATCCAAAATATGAAAAATGTTATTTACAGTAAGATATTTATCATTTACAAAAGAGAAAAGTGGAGAATATAAATATTCTACAATAGGCAGATTCATAAGCATTATATGGTAGAATATCTCATAGCCACTAGAAATGAAAGTTATGAAAAAAGTAAATTGCAAGATGGAAAAATGCTTACGATCAAATGTTGGGTAAAATCATCAGAAGACAATACAGAGGTTCAGTTTAGAAAGATAAAAAAAGTTCTGGAGAGGGATGGTGGTAATGGTTGCCTAACAACATGAATGGACTCAATGCCACCAAATTATATACTCAAAAATTGTTAAAATGATCAAGTTTATGCTATGTATATTTTACAGCAATAAAAACAGAAGACAAAAGTGTACTATGATCAAGAAAAAAAGGCTAAAAAAATTACAAAACATAATATTAATATAGTTAGCAATAGATGTAGTATACTAAAATTTTATGGCAGCTCTTCTCTATTTTCCTATTGTTTTGGCATATGGTTACAGTATTTCTTTTAAAAGAGGACAGCTTTGTGTTCTGATTGCAGATCTACCACACACTAACTCCAATCATCTTAGATCTGCATTTGGCAAGTGTTTTCTGTAGAATCCCAGTTCTATCAGATTTAAATAAGTATAATTCAAAAATACAGTCTCAAGATTAAATTAGCTTGGAGAACTCTGGACTGAGCAGAGTTTAACAGATTTCTTCAATATAGCAAGCTTCTTTATTATAGGATCTTTCCCATGGTTCCCAATATGGTGTCATACACTCTAAGTCTGTTGGAGAAGGAAAAAGAATGCATTGTTTCTCAAAGTTTTGGACCACAGAACCCTTTAATAGAGGAGTAGGTCTCAGGACCAGGGTTCCAGGGAACAGAATTTGGGAACATTGCCTTAAACAACATTTAATACCACCGTATCTTAATTTCCTTTGTGTGAAAATGAAGTAATAATAATTTTATAGGATTAAATTGTATATATATATTTTTTTTTCTTGTAGAGCTGCAGATTTGCTTGTAAGTATAGACATGAGGCCAGGCACGGTGGCTCACGCCTGTAATCCCAGCACTTTGGGAGGTCGAGGCGGGCGGATCACGAGGTCAGGAGATCAAAACCATGCTGGCCAACATGGTGAAACCCCGTCTCTACTAAAAATACAAAAATTAACTGGGCATGGTGGCATGCACCTGTTGTCCCAGCTACTCGGGAGGCTGAGGCAGGAGAATCACTTGAACCCAGGAAGTGGAAGTTGCAGTGAGCCAAAATCGTGCCACTGCACTCCAGCCTGGCAACAGAGCGAGACTCCATCTCAAAAAAAAATTAAAAAAAAAAAAAAAGCATAGACATGAAAGGGCCTGGTTGATAACAGCTGCTAAATGTTGTTTTCCTTGTCTTGTTCACTAAAGGACTACACACAAACTTGTATTGAGCGGAAGCAAGGTTTTATTTACCCAGTGGCAGATCGTGAGTGTACACACAGCATGTATTTATAAGCAATTAGATAATATTCTCAGCTTGTTAATAATAACTGCTTATATTATGCTTTTTAGTTTGTAAAGCATATTCACCCACATGAATATGATAGATCATGATCTATCCTCATTCCAACTCTGAAGGAGGCAAGGCAGGTATGATTAATTTCACTTAACTGAGGAAGAAAACCAAAGCTTAGAGCAATTAAAATACTTGCCCAAGGTTATGCTGCTAGCTAATAGCAGGATTGTAACTCTGACCTGGGTCTTCGGATTCTAAGTCTCATTTTCTTCCAATTCCTATGTACCTAATTCTTATCTCTAAAAATTTTTATTTGAGTCAGGTGTCCAAATCCTCAAGCCAATTCTTCTTGCAGAGCCTCTTGACCTGGTAAGTGGAAATAAGCTTCTATTTTCTCTTTGAAAGAAGAAAAACACACCTATAAGCACTTTCTTACAGGAAACTTCTTGCATGGGTACGTGTGTTGTCAAGACAATCCCTGGGGACAAGAGGGACAGGGAATTTCTGACAATAAAGCCCATGAATAGAGCAGGGACTTCCAGAGTGGAAAAATTTGCTTTTCATACCCTTAAAAGCTATCACCCTAGATGGGCATTGGGGCCTTGGATTGTAGAACAAAGCCTAACTCCTCCCTGGAGTTGCACTGTGACCTGTCCAGTTAGCTCAGCTCTTAGACCT
This sequence comes from Symphalangus syndactylus, assembly GCF_028878055.3. Taxonomy (NCBI): domain Eukaryota; kingdom Metazoa; phylum Chordata; class Mammalia; order Primates; family Hylobatidae; genus Symphalangus; species Symphalangus syndactylus. The sequence continues at coordinate 106,287,409 of NC_072424.2, forward strand.
TGACAACAGAGTATTCAGGAATAAGAGGAATAGTGATGCCTGCATGTCTCAAGAAATTCTCTCTATATGGTCTTAGGCAATTTCTGATCAGATGGAAAGACATACACTGTATTCACGACCAGAGTTATTTTGCAATTCCCTTGAACCCTTAAAATATCCATAACTGAGGATTAGTTCAGAAACACTAGTCAAGAAAATGCATGCTCCAAAGGTTTTATCAAGGGAAGCAGAAAATGTGAGCAGCTTGAGAGCTCAGTATTGCCAATTTGGAAGAGCAATTTGCCTACAGCTGGATATAATTAACAAGCATGGGTCAAAAAGGAAGCCAATCATAAAAGTGTGAATTGGATTGAGGTGGAGGGGTGGGACAGTGACAGTCACTTCCAGAGCTGGTAGGTTCTCACTGGTGAGCCTCTCCCCATTTTCAAAAAGCCTAGTCTAATGATGTTAATAGAAGAATAAACTCTGAGGGAAAAAATGCTTGGTCTTCACAGTAACCCAGTATGTGTTTGACAAATTTTTTTTTCTGGGACAATAAATGGTGCCTTATTCTCCCTTTATGCTAGTGAGTATTTTCTATGCCCACCAAAATGTATGATGTTTTTCACGGCTCAGTATAAAGAGATATAAAGGTACTGGCTAAACAGCCTCCCATTGAATCCTGTTTGAATTCTTTTGGTCTGAATGCATAAATTATCATGGAGTTTTTTTGTTGTTGTTTGTTATTTTAGTAAAACCCAGGAAAGAGGATAACTTAAAACTAAATACATCATGCATTCAATAATAAATATATCTTGTGGGGTTAAGATCTCGAACGCAAAGTTGCAGCCTGATGAGAATTAACAGAGCTGAATAATAAATTCTCTAATGATTATGCTCCTTTCCTCCTCCCACCTACTTCTGAGGGGGGCTGGGGAACTGGCTTCACATATGGAACCCTGTGGATCTTGCCATCTTTCTTCTGTGCTTATTGTGGTCTGGAGACAGAAAGAAATAGAAGTCTGAACACAAGATGCGCTGCTTCCAAAGCTTTGGAGATTTTTCTAATCCTCCAAATGTTCTCCAATAAAATCCTCCCTTTATACTGCTGATGCTGCCACAGCATTCATAACCAGGGGAAGTCAGACAAGAAAATGAACCATTAAAACCTACACACAAACATAGGGGCTCATTTCCATGCTGAAGTCATCTTTAACTAAAGCCAAGAATTCGTTTTGTCATTTGCAAGCATTTATTAAGTGCACAACACAGTGCTAGTTACTCTGTGGGGGATACAGGAGAATTAGTAGTTTACATATGAGTTTAACAGGCAGAAAAAAAAAAAAAGAGACAACAAACCACTTGAGGGAAGAGGAAGATGAATAAATAAATAAATATATATACATATATGTATTTATATATATGTCTGTATATGCGTGTGTGCAAATATATGTACCCTAAATGTGAAGGAGTAGAAAGCAAAGTATTAAGTGGGGAAGAAACTTTGGGATATGGCTAGTTTTGAGCTAGATCTGAAAGAAAGTGATAGTTGTTGCAGGCAGGGAAAAAAGAAAAAAAAAATGGCCTGAGGCGTAAACCACTTTGTGAAGCTTGAACTTCTTCATTGAACAGGCTGTCTGGGAAGTAGCTGGCTGTCAGTATCTGACCAAAGTGTGCCTCTCATTGACTGAACACTTGTTCATCCTGGGGATGAATTCTCATTTTTATTGATAAATGTTTGATAAATGTTTTAAATCATCTAAGAAGCCTTGTTGGAAGATGCATAAAGTACACAACAGATTTCTCATAACATCAGTTTATAAGCATTTAAAGCTTCACAACTGTCTAAATAAGCCCAGAGAAGAGTTCATTAAGAAATAGCTGCACGAGCACAAGTGGAGTATTAAAATCACATGCAATTTCTTTAGGGCCATAATGAAATAGTCAATTAACTTTTTTACTTGTTGACAACTACAGCTGATATAAACTAATGGTCCACTGATCTGAGCAGAAAGTCAAAGAACAACAAGTTAAAACAGTCTGAGAAAAGAATCAGAGGCTGAATTGGTCAAAACATAGTTTTATTTCAGTTTCCACATGATGTAAAATAGCCACTTAACTGTTTCAGATACACGTTAGAGAAGCTTGGTGAACAATGTGAACGTACATAATAAATAATATTAGCTAATATTTAAAAATACTTTACAGGGGTGGTAGGCAGAATAATAACAACATTCCCCACCTCCACTCTCAAAAAGATATCCATGATGTAATCCCTGGAAGCTGTGAATATGTCACCTCACAGGCCAAAGAAACTTTGCAGATGTTATCAAGTTAAGGATCTCGCAACAGCAATAATATCCTGGACTTTTGCATGGGTTCAGTGTAATCCACAAGAGTCCTTACAAGAGGGAGGCAATAGAGTTGGAGTTAGAGAGAGTAGATGTAAGGATAGAAGAGAGGAAATGCTACACTGCTTATTTGAAAAATGGAGAAGGGGGCCATAAGCCAGGGAATACAAGTGTTTTTCAGAAGGTGGATAAGTCAAGAGAATGGATTCTCCCCTACAGCCTCCAGATGGAACACAGCCCTGCTGACTCCTTGACTGTAGTCTAGCAAAATCCATTTCTGACTTCTGACCTCCAGAACTGAAAGACAACAAATTTGTGTAGTTTTAAGCCACTAAATTTGCAGTAATTTGTTAAAATAGCAATCCAAAGCTAATATGCATGGATCACCTCATTTGATCCTTAAAATATAGCCACTTCACAGATGTGAAAACTCTTGCTCAAATAGGTTAAGCAGTTTGCTTAAGTAAATGGTGGAGCTAAACTACAAATCCAGGTGCTCTGACTCCAGAGTGTGTACCCTTAAAAAATACACTTTTAAAAAACACTAATTTAGAATGGCAAGAATATATTGTATTACTCCATAAAGGTAAACTGTGATAGCAAATTTATAAAAAAGATATTGAATATGTTTTCAATCTTCTCTGTACTCACAGTGAATACAATTCTTAATATTCTATTATAGTTCCTTTGCTATGAATGCTAGCAATCTTATATTAGTTTGACATTATATTACTTCATCAGAGGAAGACATAAAATAGGAGATAACCTTTGTCAGTAGTTACCTTGATCATTAGTCATCATTTACATTTGGCATATTTCTTGTCATAACTCTCATTATGATGTTTTCTATAGATTGTAAGCTATTAGATTGTAAGCTGAGACTGTATTTCCTCTATGTTTTACAAGGACCACAGCCCATGTCATTCCATGTACAAGTTTGCATGTGTAGGTCATAATGAGTCTGTTGGTCATTAATGCTGAGGATCATTGCCTCTTTAAGAATCAAACTTTTGTTTCATTGGTTCTGGGCTATCATTCTAATGTCGTGGAAGTTGAGGATTCTGTATTGTTTGTCATTATAACTGCCCATAAAACAGTGGTCATATTAGTTGTCCAGTTAACTGTAGTTGAGAAATGAATGCATGAGCAGACTTTTTAAAGCCAAGTAGCTTTGGAGAAGTCTGGCAGGAGAAGATGTTGAATTTTAAGAAAATGAAGGAAGAAATCCCTTGAAAGAAGGCTTAAGAATGATTGAACAGAGAAAGAAAATCTTAATTTCTACGGCCATTTGAATAGTTTAAAAGTATCATTCTGATTCAAGATGCTGAAGTCCATGTTTTCCTTTATTCTATTTCTAATATTTTTCTTGTTTTATGGCTCTAATACTGATGAAGAATGCAGACTTACTAGTTTTCTTCCTTTTGTATTCTTCCTGCTGTCTGAATATGAAATATTTTCATTCATGCGTAACAAACAGCCATTAACATCATTCATTTACACCTAGAGATATTGAAGACTTATTTTCATAAATCATTGTGTGATACTCAGAACTCAGTATCTGCTGGAGCAATGAGAGTTTTGAGTCTAAATCCAAGGCATCAGGGGCTGGGCGCGGTGGCTCATGCCTGTAATCCCAGCACTTTGAGAGGCCAAGCTGGGCAGATTGCTGGAGCCCAGGAGTTTGGGACCAGCCTGGGAAACACAGCAAAACCCTATCTCTACCAAAATAAATAAATAAATAAATAAATAAATAAATAAACAAACAAACAAACAAACAAAAATTAGCCAGGCATGGCTACAGTTCCAGCTACTTGGGAGGTCGAGGTGGGAAGATTGCTTGAGCCAGGGAGGTAGAGACTACAGTGAGCCAAGATCGCACCACTGCACTACAGCCTGGGTGACACAGCAAGAAAGATCCTGTCTCCATAATAAATAAATAAATACATGATAAATAAATAAATAAATCCAAGGCATCCAGGATAAAGTGAGATTGCATACTAAAACAGTTTAGGGTGGTTTACGTCATCTTAGATCTCAGAGTATTTGAGGTTTTCCCTTTCCTAGATAGCTTCAAGAAGGGAAAGCTAAGTTCACGTCTCTTATTCACTATGCTGTCTTTCAATGGTAAAATACCTTAGCAAACAAATCATGATCAGATTGATGGCCCTAGGATTCAGTTACTGGTTATACACTCTTATTTCAGGGTGGTTTGACTGAGATATGTCTCCTGCCAGCCTGCCCCACACAACCTTATTTCTTCATTTATTTGGCAAATATTCACTGTGTGCCTAACAGGTGCCAGGTACTATTCTAGTTACTGCTTGCATAACAGGGCACCAAGTAGACAAAAATCTTTGCTTGCAGTTACATTCTAGTGGAGGGAGACAGACAATAAACAAATAAGTAAAACCTATAAATGGTTTAGAAAGAATAATTGCTATCATTACAATTAATATTGCAATATCTGAAAAATATCAGAAAAAAGAGGGACTTTTATTGTATTTGCTCCCAAATCAAGATTAGATTCAATGTAACAATGTTATCAAAAGTAACATTTTAACTCAGTATAAGAAAAGAATGTGTTATTAATACATTAAAAATATTTTTTTCGTCCAGTCGCAGTGGCTCACGCCTGTAATCCCAGCACTCTGGGAGACTGAGGTGGGTGGATCACGAGGTCAGGAGATTTAGACCATCCTGGCTAACACGGTGAAACCCCGTCTCTACTAAAAATACAAAAAAAAAAAAAAAATTAGCCGAGCGTGGTGGCGGGTGCCTGTAGTCCCAGCTACTCGGGAGGCTGATGCAGGAGAATGGCTTGAACCCAGGAAGCAGAGCTTGCAGTGGGTCGAGACCGCACCTGGGCGACAGAGTGAGACTTCGCCTCAAAAAAAAAAAAAAAAATTTCTTCTAAATCTTGGGTGCTTATATTTTATAAATTATAGCGTAACTATCTGGGTTTCCTTTTTTACTTTGGGTGTTAGGACATTCAGATCTAAATTTGTAGTCACAGTAATTGCGCACAACTTACTGGTCTGCATTGTTATATACTGAACTTCCAATGGTATTATATTACTATTCTGCCCTCGTTTTTCTTTCATTTTGATTTCTCTATTTATTTGTATTTTAATGTATTGCTTTCATTTTTGCTCACCAAGAACTAAGTCTACTGACCGATAATGAAAACTACCCCAAGAAAACAGGTACTTCAGTTTTTTGTTTTGAGATGGAGTCTCGCTCTGTTGCCCAGGCTGGACTGCTGTGGTGTGATCTCGGCTCACTGCAACCTCCTCCTCCCGAGTTCAAGCAATTCTCCTACTCAGCCTCCTGAGTTGTTGAGATTACAGGCGCCCACCACGCCCAGCTAATTTTTATGTATTTTTAGTAGAGACGGGGTTTCACCATGTTGGCCAGGCTGTTCTCGAACTCCTGACATTGTGATTCACCTGCCTCGGCCTCCCAAAGTGCTGGGATTACAGGTGTAAGTCGGCGAGCCTGGCTGGTACTTCAGTTTTATACATTCACAGAATTAATCGAGAGATTCTGCCTTCCTACTTCTTAAATCTTTTTGGCTGAAAAATGCCAGGTCACAGGAGGGTAGGATGTCTTATCTAAGATTTCAGAGTGAATCCTTAAGCATGGCTTATTAACTACCTGTTAAACAAGTGGCTCATTAACAACTTAGGGTGAAATGGGAGCAAGAGTGGTTTCTGCATTTTGAAGGCTATTGGTTAAAATGTAATCAAAGCTTATTCAGCTCTAACTCACAAAATGATACTAGCTTTTAAGTTTCTATCTGTTCTATGTGACATTCTGCCATTTATCTTTGAGTTCTGATGAGAGAAAGAGATTAGAATGACCAACTGGTTTGGTCATTCTAATTTTTACCAAAACTGTGAATAAGAATAAAATGTAGATACAGAACCTATAAATCATAGCGCATGGATATGCTTGAGAAGACTAGGTATGCCATCAGAAATGCCTTTAAATTATTGCAGCATACTCCTGCATTTAAAAGATATTAATTATGTGATTTAAATCCAAAGGTATGATTTTTCAAAGAAGACAAATGATATCTGAGTTGGTGGTAAGTGACAAGACCTATCACAGAGATATTTTGTCCAGTAGCAACCCAGCTGCTGATCAGTTTACTAAAAAGCCCAAGGGGCAGATTAATTATTTAGCAGTGGAATAAATTGCAAAGTTGGCCTTAATGACTTCAATACAAATTGAAGCACCAGATTCTGCAAAACTCTCAGCAATAATCACAGAAAATATGAGTGAATTTGAAACCAGGTTTTGCAAATGGTCTGACATCATCATCTCCTTTTCTTTTCTCTTAACCCTCAACCTCCATTTTCCCATACTCCAGCTCATCCAATTACCCACTTTCCCCCAACCCCCACTTCCACTAACATTGTACTAACCCATACCTTTCTAGTATGGCAATTCCTCTCTGCATCTTCCATCCCTTCCTTCCTATTCATAATGCTCTATATTGGGCATTGCCTGTACCCCCCTGTACCAAGATAGCATGCAGCATATCATCCTCCAAAAGCATAAGTTACCATCTAATGGCTAGTACAGCAAACATGGAGAATGCTATGTAAAAAAAAACTGGGAATAAATGCAAAAATGATAGGCACAATGGAGGTACAAACAACCTGCTGTGAAAACACAGATGAAGAGGCAATTAATTCCTGTCATTTTCTAGCATGAGTGGGTGACAAATATCTTCACTCTGCGTATTCCCCTCCCATCTGTTTCTCTCACTTCTAATGGGGACAATTTGGGATCTGGGTTGTCAGTTTCTGCTACTGAAATGTGAAACTGGAGGATGAAATTTATTCTGATGTCAACCACAGAAGCTGCTGTATTTAACTTAATATAGTGAAGGAGCAGTTTAGTGACCAATTCTCTATAAGACACAACCAGCCTACATCCCTGTTGTCAATTACTGCTTTAGGACTCCCAATACTAATTGTTTTCAGCCAGGTTTTCTCATTTCTCCCTCTCTCCTCCAACTTCCCAATCTCTTCCCAGGATTTCCCCATGTTTTCCTTTTGCGAACTCACTAGTTTCTCGTACCAGGCTATTCTAGCTGCCTTATACTTCAAGTATAGACCAGTCTGTGTACCAAGATGACCCGTTTGCCTACGTATTATGAGTTTAGAGGCACTCTCCAGAGTCACTTTGCTTAAAATGCCAACACTTTATGTGTCTTAGACATCCAAATGTCCCCGTGAGGACAAAGCAGAAGGTCCATCAGTCATTTACACCTCAGTTAAAATTATTTCATCATATCACTTTTCTTTAAATAACTAGCAGAGATGAGCTACCCTGGGGAGGCTAGTTCACTCATTCAGCCACTATCTACTTAGCATCCTGTTATATGTTAACTTGTTTCTAAAATGAATAAGACTTGCCTGACTCATATGCTGGTTGGGGGAAGAAATACAATTGTAATTTTAATAAGTGATAATTGCATGGAGGAACCGCCAACACTGCCCTGGGCATTGGGTAAAGGCTTAAAAGAGGACCAAAGATTTTAGGTAAATCTTGAAGTGTAATTTGGAGTTGGCCAGAGTGAGGGAAGCAGGGAAAAATAACTAGAATTATGAACACTCTGAAATGGAAAGGGTTTGAGTGAGAGCTGAGGTAAAGATTTCAAGCAACCAAGAATAGCATAAGACATTATGGATAGGTGAGAAGAGGTAGATTCAGTATTTGGAAGAAAATGTCTAAAGGGAGAATGGGATATGGGAGAATTATAAGACGGACTATAATGTTTCAAATTTTTGCCATTAAGAACTTGTTTTAAGAGGCAAAGAAACAACGCAATTAGGATCAGATTAATAGGATAAATCAGAGTACGAATAATGAAACTGACAGTGCATGAATTGTCAACATTCCTTTTAATCAATTCTTTCTCCCAGTCCCTCAGGTCTGTATTTGTTACACATAAACATATTGAAAAGCACAGGCGTCTTGGTTCTATCATTAACTAACTACTCGCAAGTCCTGGTTCTATCATTAACTAACTACTCGCAAGTACCCTAAACACCAAGCAATCCAATTTACATATTTCACAGGAAAGCACCAGAAAAGATGATCCTTAAGATCTCTTTTAGTTCTAAAGACTATTATTATTTTTATATCTTGGAAGAATTGCAGTGTGTATAGCACTATCTAAGTAGACACTATCTCCTCCTACTAGAAGCCTAAGCAGTACCAGATCATTGACATTAAAGAACTCAGGGTTTTATTATTTGAAATTTTAAAAATAACTCTTTTTCTTATTATAAAAGTAATGCCTGTTCATTACAGAAAAATTAGAAAATAAAATTGTAAAACATCAAAACTCCTACACGCTCAGACACAACCATGGTTAATACTTGGTATATAACCTTACTAAGAAGATTATTATTTCATGTAAGATTATATTAAATAATGGTAAATTATTCTCTACTAGAAAAAGGTTGTTGTTTGCTCATTTTTTTTTTTTTTTTTTTTTTTTTTTGAGACAGAGTCTCGCTCCGTCACCCAGACTGGAGTGCAGTGGCGCAGTCTCGGCTCACTGCAAACTCCGCCTCCCGGGTTCACGCCATTCTCCTGCCTCAGCCTCTCCGAGTAGCTGGGACTACAGGCGCCCGCCAACACGCCCGGCTAATTTTTTTGTATTTTTAGTAGAGACGGGGTTTCACCGTGGTCTCGATCTCCTGACCTCGTGATCCGCCCGCCTCGGCCTCCCAAAGTGCTGGGATTACAAGCGTGAGCCACCGCGCCCGGCCTGTTGTTTGCTTATTATAGAGCCAAGTAATTTTCATACAAATAACTATTGAAGATTGCATGGGGTTCAATGAATCTAGGCAGATTTCTTTCTCCCTACAAAGTCAGTCAACACACATTAAGTAAAAATGAATAGAATTACAACTCAGTATAAATGTCTTCCCTGTGGCTTCAGATTTATGCCTCCTAAGGCCATTTCAAATAACACACTCAAACATTAATAGGAGGGGAATTATGGAGTATGTACTAGGCACTGTACAAGGTACTTTCTATGTGCTAACTTGGACCTCATAATAATACTCTAGAGCGGGTTTTTTGATCACAGTTTTACAGATAAGATTCAGTGGCTTAGAGAGGTTAATTGACTTTATTACAGCTACATTGCTAGTAAAGATCTCAAACAAGATTTGAACCCAAAACTGCCTGGTGCCAAATCTCATGTTTTTACCACTATACCAGCATTCACTGAACTGTTTTCCAAATAATACTAGTATTGAGTGAGATAATGTTCCATGAAAAAAAGGGTCCATTGTCAACTATGTTTGGGAAACATATCATTGCAGGAAAGAAATATGTTTTCTCAGTTTAACACTTATTTCTTATTTGACAGTGAAAATTCCTTTTTTTCCTAAAGGCATGAAGTTGGTTATGAAGGACTTGAAAATCTTCCCCACTTCCCACCAACAATACAGAGATAATGAAAAAATACAGCATCTCTTGAGGAAGATCTTTTACAGATTCAACTCCATGGCTTGGAGTTATTGTGGACTGAAAGGAAGGATCTGGAGACCAAAATAAAGTTACTGTTTACCTTTAATTCAAGGGTGATTACAGGTTGCTGAGCCAGATGTAAATCTGTAAAAATGTCTCACAGGGCAATATTTTTCCTAACTGAATGAGCTTCAGACTCCTTGTCTGTAAAATAGGGTGGATGATGTTAATACATAATTAATATTAATCACGGGAGAAAGGTACCAGATTGTAGGACGATCTTAACCGCTTTAAATTCCAAGACAAGAAATGTAGACTTGGCTGCTAAACAACAGGAAGTCATCACACTTTTTTCAAAGCAGGTTAGTTTTAAGAAAATTAGTGTGATGGCAGTGTGCAGCAGAGATTAGAGGAGGTTACTATTTCTGTACCTACAATTCGGGGAGTCTGACAGTACGCCAACTGCCTTCCTCCACTTCAGTGCCACTGACCAGTAGATCACCACTTTTTATTTCAGGATACTCAATTATTGTTTGTCACAAGAATTTAATTCATTGGCTCAAAGCTTACATCCTCACGTTTCACTTTACTGTGCCAGAGAACTTAAAATTTGATGATGTTGTGACTACAATTTTCAGTTGTTTCATAAAGGGGAAGATAAAATGGTCTAGACCAGGAAACTTGAAGTGAGTATCTTTAGAGGTAGCAAGTCCTGTCAATACGAAAGAGCTGGAGGAGAAGGAAAGTTGGTCTTGGCTTTTGGACCCCTTTCCAAAACTCTGGGAAAGCCCTAACAATGTCTTTGTATGATCATATACTTTTGGTAAAATTTGCAAATAAAGATATTGTACCTACAAAAAGACTTTGTCTCTTTCCTCATCAAGTTGTCCTGTGCCATATTTAAGTATGGGAATAGTGGTGGGCATTTTTGATATTTAATTTATCAGATGAGGTGAGACTGTAGTGAGATTTGTATAATATAGTAGTTCTCAACCGAGGGTGATTTTGCCCCCGGGGAGACATTTAGCAATGTCTGGAGAAATTTTGGGGGGTCACAACCAGGGCAGTGGTCAGGGGAGCTACTCGCTTCTAGTGGGTAGAGGACAGGGAGGCTGTAAAACATCCTGGAATTCACAGAATGACTCCTCCTTCAACAAAGAATTCTCTGGCCTTAATGGTCAGTAGTTCCAGGTTGAGAAACCTCAGTTTAATGGAAAGAATTTTAATGGTTTGCAAACAATTTTAGGTGTACTTAAATTTCTGGTTGTCTGGATACAGAAATGTTTACCAGAAATACTCTGTGCTGACTTACCCAATGTCATGATCTGAAGATAGAAGACCAGAGATTGTATCATTATATGCACTTGCTCTACAGTAATTAGCACTAGAGGTCTAATGATGGTGGAGAAAGATTTGAAATGAGCCAGGACCTAGTCTGTGATTATTTTTCCAAACATTAAACGTGTAAAATTAAAGGGAAGATAACTATTCCAAATAGAAGTCCTCTTCTGTCAGGAAAATGCAGCATGTACAATTGTAAATGAACCACATTTTTTTTTCATTTTTGAGATGGAAATTATGCAAAATAGAATTTATGGAACTCTTGCAATGATAGGATACAAATCTATAGCAGTACATTGAACACCACGTATGTCTGTTTTTAAAGTTACATATTTTATGCATGCCAACATATAGAGGAGTCTTGATGTGATTGATATTACCGAAAATGGATTGTGAAGTTGCAAGAAAGTTTTCTAAAGTATCATTTGTTTAAAACATATTTTGATCTATCAGGCTAGAAGACAGACTGAATTATCTTTCTATTGCTGCTATAGAAAATACAAGATTGTCATATAATAAAGTGACCAAAGGTATGCAACGAAAAATGCCATCAAAAAAGTATTAAAGAAGTATATTAGGCAATTAATTAATAAAAACATTATATTATTCTTGATTTTTTGTAATGTTCATTTTGTTGGCTTTAAAAAATGTTTAATGTATTATGATTTCTTTTATCAATTTAAATACTATTAATCTCATTTTGAATTTGTAACTTTAATTTCTTTTTCTTAAAAAGGATCCACAAATTTGTATAAATTTCAGGCTTCACAGAACCTGGATATTCTCCTATATATACATTTTATTTTGAAATGAAGTATTGAACTGAGATTTTCTTTATTTCTTTAAAGACAATGTTTGTTTCCTGCTCATGGCTCATTTCAAAAAGCAGCCCCACTGAGAAATCCATTTTTTCTCTCTTCTGCGCTGTCTTTCTAGGACTAAAATATTCTCTTCCATTTCCCTTACTTACTGGAAAATGAAGAGGCAAGAAAAAAAAATCCTATTACCTCCGTGAAGCCTGCTGCCCTAAAGTCACAAACATAATTTATGGATTCTAGCCATGCTTGCATTCCTTGACATGCCAATAAAGTTTATTGAAATTGGAATTAGAATTTAAAAGCTTAAACCGAAAGAACCAGTCTAGGAATTGGAAAAATATATGTATGTAGCTTATACCCAAATCAGAATATTGTTCTACCCCCAGCCAGACTGTAAAGCAAGTTAGCAAAAAGTAGTCTGTTTGATTTTTAAGCCAATCTAATCATGTTAACATTGAAGAAAATTTTCATTTTGATTTAATATTTTATGATCTAAGACTTGTCATTCCATATTAGAATTAGGGTCCAAGAAAAAGAGCACTTTTTGCCTTATGGTTCAGAGTCCTGGGACTTTAAGATTTAGAGAGAACATGACAAAAAATATCTATGGTAAGACTAAAATTACTAGTCAGGGTGAACATTATAAAACTGTAAGTAAAAATGAATTTAAAAGTGATATGAGTACATTGAATTGGTTGAAACGTAAAATCCTACAGAGAAGTATTTGAGGATTGCTGCAGGAAATCTACATTAAAGTACATTATTTCATGCAGAGAGAATCTGACTGAAATTATAAAGTACTCCTATGGCAAAAAGGAAAGAACAACCCACAGCTTTACAGCAGCAGTCAGAGTAACAGCACACATCTCAAAATAAATCCCTCACACTTTCTGAGGAATAACTACTGCTAATCAAATGTCCCAAAACATCTGGGCACTACTTGCAGTTGCCTGAACATTCTGGCCAAAGAGACAGAAATATAGGTTGCAATAGGGCATAATAATATTTCAAAGACTCTGCTTCCTAAGCATTTCCAACTTCATTCAGTCTCAGAAAGCCCCAGACTAACAGGGAGACAGAAAGGTGATGGGCATCAAGAACCCCCGATTGCAGATGAGGGAATATTTAAAGCTAAAATCCACTTAGAAGGCTGGCTGTGTGTAGATAATCGCACAGATGAAGTGTTTGAGCTCCTCATTCAACTTCCTGTACTCTACTTTGTACAGCTCTGGAATAATCAGATAGGCTTGTTGTCTGAAACCTTTAGGGAGTATCTGTATACTTTGAGTTTTTAGTGGAGAATTTAGTTGAGAATTCTACCAATTGCCTAAGAAAAATATCTAGATGACTCTATACCCTTAATATTTTACAGAATAAAGAAAAAAGAAAGTAGCTTGATACAAAGAAAAAGCTACCAATCCAGAGACAGAGAAACTGTGCATGACTGTAACCTGGCTACATTTCTTAAACTTATCTGCAAAATATTTAAGAGTACACATCTGAGGAATGGTGATGAAGATTAAATAATAGTAATATTATACTGATAATATAATAACATGGGGCCTGGAATAAAGTTGTTTTATTGTTGCTGTGGTTTTAATAGTAATCCTTCCCTTTTTATTTATTTATTTTTCTTTCTTGAGACGGAGTTTCGCTCTTATTGCCCAGGCTGGAGTGCAATGGCACAATCTCGGCTCACCACAACCTCCGCCTACTGGGTTCAAGCAATTCTCCCTGCCTCACCCTCCCAAGTAGCTGGGACTACAGGCATGCGCCCCCACACCCGGCTAATTTTGTATTTTTAGTAGAGACGGGATTTCTCCATGTTGGTCAGGCTGGTCTCGAACTCCCGACCTCAGGTAATCCGCCCGACTTGGCCTCCAAAAGTGCTGGGATTACAGGCGTGAGCCACCACGCCGGGCTCGGCTCCTCTCTTCCTTTCTCCACCCCAACTATTAATGCTTAGGTAATGATGCTTGAGAGAAAGCTGTTTGTCTACTACATTTTGAAGTTAATCATAATTATTTTGTTTCTTCATATGGGTAAATATTTTGAAATTTGAGGGAAAGAATGTTAACAAAATGAGGAGAAAGGTCTGGTTATTAGATGATTCACAGGATATCCTGAGTTCTTATTTGCTGAGAAGTAGGAATAGGAATGCAACATTCTAAAAATACCTTACCTTTATAAATACCCGATCTCTGGCTCACCTCAACCCTTGCCTCCCAGGTTCAAGTGATTCTCATGCCTCAGCCACCCAAATAGCTGAGATTACAGGCCTGCGCCACCATGCCCAGCTAATTTTTGTATTTTTAGTAGAGACTGGGTTTTACCATGTTGGCCAGGCTGGTCTCAAACTCCTGGCCTCAAGTGATCCACCCTCTTCGACCTCTCAAAGTACTGGGATTACAGGTGTAAGGCACCGTGCCTGGACACTCAAACTACTTTGTGTACCCAATATTTCTTTTTTATCATTTTTTTAAAAACAATATTACATATGAAAACCATGCTAAAATTAAGTCAAACTATTGAAAAAATAGGTGCATATTTTAATTTAAGGGAAACTTGGGCTAACAATTTCTACCATCATACATGGAAATGTCTGGTACATTATTCATCAGAATGAAAAACACTTGGATTTCTTTCTTCTTTATTTTATTAACAGGTTTCTGACGGAACAGAAGGCAGTTGGGGCTCAATACAGTGTACTAAGTTTTAGACCTAAAAGATTTCAGTATAATAGCCTTATCTGTAAGGTTGTCCTACACAGACCCTAATCAGAGCATCAAAAGGAGATTCCAATGTAAAAGAAACATAGTATGCTATCTTAAATATAGTGTAGAAAGTATACGTAAAAGTATTCTTAAATATACTATCTGAAATGTTATATTACATTTCTTACAATTCTGCCTAACACACCACTATTCATAATTCTTGAAAGGTTTTCTCTAAAAATAGCAGCACTGGTAGACAGACACTAATTCATCTATATTCTTTGTTGTCTGGTTCCCCTTCAAACCACTAACTAGGCCAGGTGTTATTTGATTTTAATTGTTAATTTAAAATGCACAAAGTAACCAGGAATGGTAGCATATGCCCATAGCCCCAACTACATACGAGACTGAAACAGGAGGATTATTTGAGCACAGGAATTTCAGGCCAGCCTGGGCAACATAGTGAGACCATGTCTCTAAAAAATAAATAATAAATAATAACAAAATATACAAAATATAAACATTGGTTTCATAAATCCATGGCTACGCTTTTCAGAAACTACATGGCCATTCTGGAAAAACGCTGGAAAAACAAAATTGAAACATGATAGTGAAACTCTTAGCTATAATTCTAAATTATTAGAACTTTTAAAGTTAAAAGAATCTGTTGAAATGCGTACATTTTCAAAAAAGGTTTAAACTTTTCCAGTTTTATGCTATGGCTTTCTTCTCTTCTTAAGGTATTAAAATTATAGGTCCACAAAGCCTTATTTGCAAATCTGTAATCCAAAATGATATGAATACTAAATTTTTTCTGAAACTCATTTGATGGCAAACCTGCCATGGCTAAACAGTAGGTTATTTCTAATCTCTTATTTAGCATAGTTATGGGTAACGATGGATGTATATAATCTACAGTATGTGTACAACACTGTTTTAAAATTCTAAAAATTCTTAACTTTGATACACACCTAGACCCATGGAGTTCAGGAGAGATTGTAGATTTGGATTTCCTTTAGAATTGCTCTTGTTTCAACTCAACTTTTTTTCTTTATTTCTACTTTTAAAGATTCAGTAATTTTAATTTCATTAAAAGTCAGCTTTACTTAGAAATTGATCAAGAGTTAATAATTCAGGACATCTTGTGAATTATTACAAGTAGAATTGAAGTTATTTCTGTCAGAGAGGAAGGGCAAACACCAGATACCAAACAGGAGTATCCATTTGAAAACAAACAAAAAGATAAGATTGCTTATCACTGAAGGAAACAGGATGCTAAATGTACGAGTTTTATTTTGTCAACACATCTCAAAAAGCAGATGCCTGTCACTGTATACTAACTGCTAAAAGTCCTGGGCTTTTCTACCATAATCCAACTGTTTTTAAAGTTTTTGATAGATGGCCCTCACTGCTTTGCCATCCTGCTCTATGAATCATGTAATTGTTTACTGTCCCAGTCCATTTAACTCCTATTTAGGACCATACCTCATACATATCTAGAGCGTTTATATTTCCTTTCTTGATCATAAAAGAAAACATTTTATGTTTTCTACATATAGGATTTCAGAAGTCAAGTTATTACTGCAATAAAGTACGTTTTTGGATCTATATTAGAGCTCTCCCTTCCTTCCTTCCTTCCTTCCTTCCTTCCTTCCTCCCTTCCTTCCTTCCTTCCTTCCTTCCTCCCTTCCTCCCTTCCTTCCCTCCTTCCTCCCTTCCTCCCTTCTTTCCTTCCTCCCTCTCTCCCTGCCTCCCTTCCTTTCATTCTCTCTCCCTGCCTCCCTTCCTTCCTTCCTTCCTTCCTTCCTTCCTTCCTTCCTTCCTTCCTTCCTTCTTCCTTTCCTTCCTTCCTCCCTGCCTCCCTCTCTTTCATTCTCCCTTCCTTCCTTCCTGTCTTCCTTCCTCCCTCCCTTCCTCCCTCTCTTTCATTCTTCCTTCCTTCCTTCAAATGAGTAGTATCTTTAAGGAACTTAGATGCATATGGAGCCCTTCTCTTGAAATACAATGCTTTTTTCCCACATGGAAGTTACACGTACATAAATATTGCCCTATTTAAAACAGTTGTAACGAACTTTTGTCTTTATTATGGAAATGCTATAAGAATAGCCCTGGATCTAGTGATAATATGATTATATCAATTAAGCAAATGGAGATCATGTGTTAATAACATTTGGTATGGAAGGAAAAAATAGGAATTTGAAAGAGAACCTTTCTATCTTGGTATAATTTCCAAATTAACTCAGAGAAATGATAAAATATTGCTCAATAAACTGCACAAATTTAAAGTTAGCAATTTCAGAAATGTTGACATATGTATATACCTGTGAAAACATCAACACAATCAAGATCATGAACATATTTATCACCCCCAAAAGTTTCTTCAATATTCAGAATCTTGATTCTCCCATCCCTCCTGGCTCTTTTCCACATCTTGTCCCCAGGCAGCTACTGATCTGCTTTCTGTCCACTATAGAATACTTGGCATTTTCTAGAATTTTATGTAAATGGAATTATACAGTGTATACTTCTGGTTTTTTACTGACTCCATTTGGTATAATTATTTTGAGATCCATCCATGCATTGAGTGCATTGGGAATTTATTTCTTTGTGATGCTGGGTGGTATTACATTTATGGATATGCTACAATTTCTTTATCCATGTACTTATTCATGAATCAATTAGGGTATATTCGGTTTTTGATATTACGAATAAAACTACTGTGAACATTTCTATATAAGGACACATGTTTAAGTAAATATCTTGGAGTAGAACAGATGTATCATATGGTAAGTGTATATTTAACTTTCCAAGAGCCTGCCACACTGCTTTTCAAAGCAGACCATTTTACATTCCCATGAGGAGTCTATGAAACTTCCAGTTAGTCTACATCTTCAACAACATTTGGTATGGTCAGCCTTTTAGTTGGGGACATTCAAATAAGTATATAGTAGTATCTAATTATAGTTTTTATTTATGTTTTTCTAATGACTAATGATGTGTGGATCTTTTTATGTGACTGTTTTACATCTATATATCTTTTTTTGGAGATGCGTCTATTCAAATTTTATACCCATTCCTTAAAAATATACTTTATTTTTTAGAATAGTTTTAGATTTACAGAAAAACTGAGAATACAGTACAAAGAGTTCTCATATATCCTGCACCTAGTTTCCTTTAACATCTTACATTACTATGGTACATTTGTTCTAATTAATGAATCAATATTGATATTTTATCATTAGCTAAAATCTATACTCTATTCATATTTCTTTAGTTTTTACCTGATTTTCTATATTGTTTTCAGGATCCCATCTGGGATACCATATTACACTTAGTCGTTTCTCCATAGGCACCCCTTGTCTGTAACAGCTTCTCAGACTCTGTTTTTGGTGATGATGGCACTGGCAAGTTTTGAGAAGTACAGATCGGGTGTTTTGTAGAATGCTTCTCTAATTGAGTTTGTCTGGTATTTTTCTAATAGTTATACTGGGATTACAGTTGTTTGGGAGGAAGACCACAATGGCAAAGTTCCATTTTCATCGTATCATATTAAGAATTTATACTATCTATTTGACATATCACTGTCAATATGAACATTGATCACTCAATTAAGGTAGTATTTGTCAAGTTTGTCCACTGTAAAGTTACCCTCCTCATTTTTTCTTTCCATAATGTTCTTCTTGTAAAGAAGTCGCTATGTGCATTCCACACCTAATGAATGGGAAGTTATGCACCCCCTCCCTGAGGGTGAAGTAATTACATAAATTATTTGGAATTCTTCTGCACGGGAGTGTTATCATCTCTTTTCCTCTATTATTTATTTGATCATTTATTCATATCAATAGAAACTGATAGATAAAATTTTATTTTACACTCTGGATTATATTTCTTTAAATAATCTAATTTGTTGTTGTTGTTAATACTCAAATTGTTCCAGCTTTACTACTTAGAGCTCTTTCAGTTGGTTCCTGTTTTTCTTTGACACAATTCCATCAATAAAGGATTGTGTTTTGTTTTTGAACACCTTCTTCATTTCTTGTATAAAAGATGTTCCAGCCTTATTTTGCTTACATCTATTTTTAATATGGTTGTTGTTTCCTTATTTATGACATTTGATGACTACATATTCTGTATAGAAGCCCTTTATTAAATATATAATATGCATATATATTCTTGAAGTCTTTGATTTGTCTTTTCATTCTCTTAACAGTGCCATTTGAAGAGCAGAAGTCTTTAATTTGATAAACTCCCATTTTTAATTTTTGTGTTTTGCTTTATGGATGATGCTGTCAGTGTTGAATCTGAGAAATCTTTGTCTAACCCATTGTCACAAATTTTCTACCATGTCTCGTTAGAATTTTTATACTTTTGGGTTTTATATATAGGCCTGTGATTTTCTTTTCATATATGGGATGAGGTGTGGATTGAGGTTAACGTATAATATCATATGGGTATCCAATTGTTTCAACACCATTTGATGAAGAGAGTACAGTAATACCCCCTTATCCACACTTTTGTTTTCTGAAGTTTCAGTTACCCACAGTAAACCAAGTTCCAAAAACAGGTGAGTATGGTATAATAGGATATTTTGACAGAGAGAGATAGAGACCACATTCACATGAATTTTATTACAGTATATTGTTATAACTGTTCTATGTTATTATTCATTATTGTTGTTAATTTCTTACTTTGCCTAATTTATAAATTAAAACTTCATTATAGGTATGTATATATAGGAAAAAACAGTATATATTGGGTTTGGCACTATCCATGCATTTAGGCATCCACTTGGAGTCTTAAAATGTATCTCCTGTGGATAAAGGGGGACTAGTGTATGCTTTCTCCATTAAATTCCTTTTGCATGTTTGCTGAAACACAATTGGTCATATCTATGTGTATTTATTTGCAGACTCTGTATTCTCTTCATTTGATCTATTTTTCTATCTTTATCTCACTGTCTTGATTATTATATCTTTATATTGTCTGGAAATCAGGTGATATAGTTCTCCCAAATTTGTTCTTCTTTCTCAAAATTGTTTTGACTATTCCACGTTCTGTGAATTTCCAGATACATTTTGGAATCAATTTGTCAATTTTTACAAAACGAAGATTGCTGTACCTTTTATTAGAATTGCAATGAATCTATATCTAGATGTGGCGAGTATTGACATCTTAATAATATTAAGCTTCTGATCCATGAACATAGTATATCTTTTCATTTGTGTTGGTCTTTAATTTCACTCAGCAATATTTTGAAGTTTTCAGTGTACAGGTCTTGCATGACTTTTGTCAAATGTATTCCTTATTCTTTTTTATATTTCATCTTATTGTTCATGGTATTTTACAACTTCAACTTCTGATTGTTCATTATTAGCATGTAGAAAAACAATTGTTTATGTATATTGAATTTGTATACCAAATATTTGCTAATCTAACTTATTAGTTCTACTAGATTTTAGAATAAATTTCAAAATATTTCTTCCATATGACCACATCACCTGAGTATAAAGATAATTGTACTTTTTCCTTTCCACACTGGATGCCTTTAATTTTTTGTGCATTACTGTTCTAACTAAAACCTTCAGTATAATATTGAATAGAAGCCATGAGAAGAAGCATCGTAGCCTTGTTTCTGATCTTAGGGAGAAGGAATTCTGTCTTTCTCCATTTAGTATAGTGTTATCATTTTATATTTTAATCAGAAAGCATTCAATGTTTTACTTTAAGTAGCTGTAGGTTAATTGTACATTGTAGTCACCATCAGAAGATTTTTCTCCTTTTGGGAGTGAGGAACAGGGTCTTGTTATGTTGCCCAGGCTAGCCTCAAACTCCTGGGCTCAGGCGATCCTCCTGCCTTAACCTCTCAAGTAGCTGGGATTACAGGCTTGCACTACTGCCCCCAGCAAAACTTTCCCTTCTATTCCAAGTTAATTGAGAGGTTTTATCAGGAATGGATGTTGGATTTTGGCAAATGCTTTTTTTTGTATTTATTGAGATGTTCACAGAGTTTTTCATTTTTAGTCTGTTAATATAGTGAATTACATTAATTTTTATTTACATGTTATTGATTTCAATTTCACTAACATTTATTAAGAATTATTTTATCTATGTCTATCATAAATATTTATCTGGCTGTTATTTACATAGTATTGCTAGAATAGAATGACTTGGAAAGTATTCCTTCTTCTTCAATTTTCTAGGAGATTCTGTGGACAATTGATTTTTTTTCTTCACTTTTGTTTTAAGTTCAAGGGTATATGTACAGGATATATGAGTTTTTTACATAGGTAAATGTGTGCCATGGTGGTTTGCTGCGTAGATTATCCCATCACTTAAGAATTAAGCCCAGCATCCATTAGCTATTCTTCCAACAACTGATATTATATCTTCATTAAAGGTTTAATGGAATTCACCAGTGAAGACATCAAGCACTTGTGCTTTCTTTGTCAGAAAGTTTTTGACTATAAATTAAATTTTTAAAGTAGACATAGGTGACCCAAGAGGATGAGTGAAATCTGACAAGGACAAACCCAAAGAAATTCAGACAAAGCCACATCAATGTCAAACATAGGAAAACTAAAGAAAAAAGAAAAATTTTTGAAGGCAGAGAGAAAGAAATTATAGCTTAACTGTAGGGAAAAAAATTCAAACAAGAGTAGATTTATCTTCAGAAACCATGAAAACCACAGGAAGTAACACAACATTTTTCAAGTGTTAAAGAAGAGGATTGTCAACCAGAAATTCTGTATTCAGCAAAAATATCCTTCAAGGATAAAGTGGAAATAAGGTCATGCTCAGGTAAAGAAAAACTAAGATTTTTTTTTTTCCAGGAGACTTATGCCCAAATAATGGCTAACAACTTTCCTAACAGGAAGGAAATGAAAAATGACAAATCTTAAATATCAGCAAGGAAGAAAGAACAATGTACAGAGAATGTTTAATGGTAATAATTTTTCTTCTCCTCTTGAGTTTTTAAATTGTGTTTGACAGTTAAAGCAATAATTATTATACTGCCTGATGTGGTTTCAAATGTACGTAGAGAAAATACTTAAGACAAGTGTATTATAAATGGGTGAAGGGTTGTTAAGAGAGGTAAAGTTTCTACACTTCATTCAATCAAGTAAAATATCAACACTAGTAAGCTGTGGTAAGTTATAAATATATAATGTGATACCTATCATGGTCACTAAGAAAAATGAATAAAGAAATACACTGAAAAATGTCATACATAAATCAAAATCGATTTTTAAAAAATGTTCAAGCAATCTGCAGAGATAGGAAAAGAAAACAGAGAAATGAAAAAGAGAGAATAAAAAGCAAAGAAAAACTAAAATGGCCAGCTGAAACCCTATTATATTGATAATTACATGAAATTTAAGTTATATACATAAACAGAGGACAGATATTGGCAGAATACATAAAAAGATATGGCCTAACTATACTGTCTACAAGAAACTCATTTCAAATACAGTGATATAGGTGGGTTGGAAAAAAGGATAGAAAAAAATATACCATATAAATCAATTTTTTAAAAAGCAAGAGTAGCTGTATTAACATCAGATAGACTCCAGAGCAAAGAAAGTTACTAGAGATGGAGGAGGACATTATATAATGATAAAACAGTCAATCTACCAAAAGACACAAGAATCTTAATGCACTGAAGAGTGAGCTGCAAAATATGTGAAGCAAATACTCATAGAACTGAAAGGATATACATAATCATAATTAAATTTGGAGTTTTTGACCCCCTCTATCAATAACTTATAGAAAAACTAGGTGGGATTTGGAAAAACTTGACAACACACCCAATCAGTAAGATCAAATTGAGATTTATAGGTCATTCTACCCAACAACAGCAGAATATACACTTTTTACAAATGCCACAGAACATATACCAAAGTATGCCATATCCTGGGCCATAAAACAAACCTCAACAAATTAAAAATAATTGAAACCATATAGAGTATGTTCTCTGACAACAACCAACTCAAACTAGAAATTTTTTTTTTTTTTTAATTATACTTTAGGGTTTTAGGGTACATGTGCACAATGTGCAGGTTTGTTACATATGTATCCATGTGCCATGTTGATTTCCTGCACCCATTAACTCGTCATTTAGCATTAGGTGTATCTCCTAATGCTGTCCCTCCCCCCTCCCCCCACCCCACAACAGTCCCCGGAGAGTGATGTTCCCCTTCCTGTGTCCATGAGTTCTCATTGTTCAATTCCCACCTATGAGTGAGAACATGAGGTGTTTGGCTTTTTGTCCTTGTGATAGTTTACTGAGAATGATGTTTTCCAGTTTCATCCATGTCCCTACAAAGGACACGAACTCATCAGTTTTTATGGCTGCATAGTATTCCATGGTGTATATGTGCCACATTTTCTTAATCCAGTCTATCGTTGTTGGACATTTGGGTTGGTTCCAACTCTTTGCTATTGTGAATAGTGCCGCAATAAACATACGTGTGCATGTGTCTTTATAGCAGCATGATTTATAGTCCTTTGGGTATGTACCCAGTAATGGGATGGCTGGGTCAAATGGTATTTCTAGTTCAAGATCCCTGAGGAATCGCCACACTGACTTCCACAATGGTTGAACTAGTTTACAGTCCCACCAACAATGTAAAAGTGTTCCTATTTATCCACATCCTCTCCAGCACCTGTTGTTTCCAGATTTTTTAATGATGGCCATTCTAACTGGTGTGAGATGGTATCTCACTGTGGTTTTGATTTGCATTTCTCTGATGGCCAGTGATGATGAGCATTTCTTCATGTGTTTTTTGGCTGCATAAATGTCTTCTTTTGAGAAGTGTCTGTTCATGTCCTCTGCCCACTTTTTGATGGGGTTGTTTGTTTTTTTCTTGTAAATTTGTTTGAGTTCATTGTAGATTCTGGATATTAGCCCTTTGTCAGATGAGTAGGTTGCAAAAATTTTCTCCCATTCTGTAGGTTGTCTGTTCACTCTGATGATAGTTTCTTTTGCTGTGCAGAAGCTCTTTAGTTTAATGAGATCCCATTTGTCGATTTTGGCTTTTGTTGCCATTGCTTTTGGTGTTTTAGACATGAAGTCCTTGCCCACGCCTATGTCCTGAATGGTATTGCCTAGGTTTTCTTGTAGGATTTTAATGGTTTTAGGTCTAACATATAAGTCTTTAATCCATCTTGAATTAATTTTTGTATAAGGTGTAAGGAAGGGATCCAGTTTCAGCTTTCTACATATGGCTAGCCAGTTTTCCCAGCACCATTTATTAAATAGGGAATCCTTTCCCCATTTCTTGTTTTTGTCAGGTTTGTCAAAGATCAGATAGTTGTAGCTATGCGGCATCATTTCTGAGGGCTCTGTTCTGTTCCATTGATCTATGTCTCTGTTGTGGTAGCAGTACCATGCTGTTTTGGCTACTGTAGCCTTGTAGTATCGTTTAAAGTCAGGTAGCGTGATGCCTCCAGCTTTGTTCTTTTGGCTTAGGATTGACTTGGCGATGCGGGCTCTTTTTTGGTTCCATATGAACTTTAAAGTAGTTTTTTCCAATTCTGTGAAGAAAGTCACTGGTAGCTTGATGGGGATGGCATTGAATCTATAAATTACCTTGGGCAGTATGGCCATTTTCACGATATTGATTCTTCCAACCTCAAACTAGAAATTAATTACAAAAGAAATTATAAGAAAACCTTCAAAAACTTGAAACTAAACAACACACATTCTACATAATTCATGAGTTGAAGATAAGTCTCATGGGAAATAAAAAATACATGGAACTGAATGAAAATAAAAAACACAACATTTCAAAATGTATGGGACACAGGTAAAGCAGTGTTAAGAGGGAAATTGATAGCAATAAATGCTTATGCAGTTACAGCCTGCCCTTCATATTCATGGGTTCCAAATCTTCGGATTCAACCAACCTTGGATCCAAACTATTTGGGGGGGAAGAAAATGATGGTTGTATCTGTACTGAGCATGTACAGACTTTTTTTTCTTGTCATTATTTCCTAAACGATACAGTATAACATTTACATAGCATTTACATTATATTTTGTATTGTCAGTAATCTATAAATGATTTAAAGGATTTGGGAGAATGTGCGTATGTTATATGCAAATACTATACCATTTTATAAAAGGGACTTGAGTATCTGTGGATTTGGGTATCTATAGGGGGTCCTGGAAACAATCCCCCATGGATACTTAGTGATGATGGTATTAGAAAAAAAGAAAAAGCCTCAAATTAATAATCTAAACTTCTACCTCAAGAACCTAGAAAAAGAGAAAAAATATGCTCAAAGCAAGCAAAAGGAAGGAAATAAGAAAAAATAAAAGATAATAATGAGAAGAACATAAACCAATGAAATTAAAAATATAAAAATAACAGAAAAAGTAAGTGCAGAAAAATCTAGTTCTTTGAAGAGAGCAATCCATTTGACAATATTTGCAGGCTAAGAAGAAATATCATGCAATTTTATCAATTGATACAGTAAATATTTAACAACATTCAACACCTATTCATTATGAAAAGTCTCTGAGAAGTTAGAGTACAAGGGAACATCTTCAAATCGATAAAAAGACATCCATAGAAGACCTACAACAAACATCATATTTAATGGGTGAAAAACTGAATGTTTTTCTCCTAAAATTAGCAACAAGGCAATTATGTCTGCTCTCACCATTGCTATTGAATATGGTGCTGCAAGTTCTAGCCAGGGCAATACATTAAGAAAAGGAAATTTAGCGGCCAGGCGCAGTGGCTCACGCCTGTAATCCCAGCACTTTGGGAGGCCGAGGGGGGCGGATCACGAGGTCAGCAGATCGAGACCATCCCGTCTCTATTAAAAATACAAAAAAATTAGCTGGGCGTGGTGGCGGGCGCCTGTAGTCCCAAACTACTCAGGAGGCTGAGGCAGGAGAATGGCATGGACCCGGGAGGCGGAGCTTGCAGTGAGCCGAGATCGCACCACTGCACTCCAGCCTGGGCGACAGAGCGAGACTCCATCAAAAAGAAGAGGAAATTTAAAACGTACAAATAAAAAATGAATAAATAAATTTTTCATATTCGCAGATGCTATGATGTTCTACATAAAAAGATGAAATGATGACTATATGGACATCGAAATTAGAAATCCATCTTTACAATCACTAAAAATATTAGGTATAAACATAACAAAACATGAACAGGACTTGTATGCCAAAAACTACAAAATGAAGGGAAGAAATTTTTAAAGTTCTAAATAAATGGAGAGATATAATCTGTTCATAGATTGAGTCTTAACACAGTATAGACATTAATTTTCCCAAACAGATGTTCAAATACAACACAATTCCCATCAAAATCCTGTCTTATCAGGATTTGCTTTTGAAGACAAGATTATTCTAAATTCATATGGAAAGGCAAAGAAGCTAAAACAATTTTGAAAAAAAAAAGAATAAAATGGGAGAAATCTCTTTTCCCAATTTCAAGATATATATAACTACATTAATCAAGACTGCATAGTGTCAGTGGAGGGACAGACATATATATCAATAGCATAGAATTGAGAATCCATGCATAGCCCTAACAAGTATGGCCAAACGATTTTTTATAAAAACACAAAAACAATTAAATGAAGGAATGATAGTCTTTTTCACAAATGTTACTGAAGCATTGTCAAAAAAGGTTTCACAGCTTATTGGAAAACTATATGCACTTATCATACATCCTAGTAATTGCACTCCTGGGTATTTATCCCAAAGAAATGAAAATTATGTGCACGTAGAACCTGTACATGATTGTTTATAGCAGCTTTATTTGTAATAGCCCCAAACTGGAAACAACCAAAATGTCTCTCAATAGTTGAATGGTTAAACACACTGTGGTATATCCATTTCACAGAATATTCCTCAGAAATAAAAACGAATAAACCATAGATGCATATGACACTCTAGATGAGTCCCAGAAATATTATGCTGAGTTTAAAGAGCCAAACTGAAAGGTCACATAGCACGTGATCCCATTTATCTAACATTCTCAAAATGAAGAATTATAGAAGCAAAAAGTAAATTAATGGTTACCAAGGACTACGGATGGTAAGGAGATGGAAGTGAATGTGACTATTAAGAGAAAGCAGGAGGGAAATCTTTAAAGTGAGGAAATAGTTCTGTATCTTGATTAAATGATGATTACATGAATCTACATATACAATAAAATGGCATGGACATGTACACACACTTTACACCAATGTCAAGTTCCTAGTTGATACTGTACTACAGTTGTGTTAGAAGTAACCACGAGGAAATTATGTGAATGGTGCACGGGATCTCCCTGTTCTCTCTTTGCAACTTCCTGTGAATCCATAATTGTTTCAAAATTTCAAAAAGTTTTTTAAAGATAGAGACAGTAAGTTTATTTCTGCTATTTGTCATGTTGGCAAGAGTATAGGCTTGTTGAATTTTCTTCTTACAAGGTTTGTAGGTTTTAACCTCCTGAGTTTTAAAATTATTTTCATTGAGACCAAAAGTGAAAATATAAGTAAACAATTACATAGAACATAGGAAAAAATACATTTTGAGCCCAATGAGGAAGGGCTAAATTACCTAATAAATGATATTGAAAAATGGGCTATATTAAAAAGTAAAATATACATAAAAAGTAAATTTGAAATGCGTCAAATTATAACACTATTTGGAGGAATATAAGAAAATATTTGATATAGTGTTGGTGTGGAAAATTGCTAGGTGTTTTTTTCCTTTTAGCAGTACCCACAAGAAAAACAACTTCAGACACTTGATGGACAAATTTGAATACCAAAAAATTAGTTGTCCAAACAGCAATAAACCAACTAATTTGCCAGTATCGAAGTTCAGAAAACAAACAATGGATTGGAGAATAAGACGAATAACTCATATTTCAGAGAATGCAAGGTACTAAAAGCAGAGACTGGAGCCAAATCAACTGGGTTCGGATCGCACCTGTACCACTTTATTGCTTATTAGGCTTTGGATGATTGACATAAACACTCTGCTTCAATCCTTTTTCTAAAAAACTAGTAGTAAGAATACTTTGTAGGACTATGTAGGAGTTAGCTTTTGATACTATGATTTTTATTATGAAGGATATACTAAGTATACCCATTATAGAATTCTCAAAGTTTTGGGAAATCTATTGGAAAGATGACTAATCCACTTGTAAAAAGGGACAAAGAGCATTTAAAAAGCAAATCAGGGAGTAAGGAATACAAATAATAAAAACAAAAAATGCCTCACGTCATTAATAATCTACAAAATTAACATTTGTGAAATAAGATATTTTTCAACTCCTGAAAGAAAAACCATTTTAAATAATTACAAATATCCAAAATTGAAGAGGGCATGGGAAAAAACAGGCATTACCATATGCTCCTGGTGAGAGGGTAAATGGTCAAACTTTGTGTTTTGTTCTCTGTGTTAAATGTTGGAGGTTTTTCCTCAAATGTGTTGGGATTTAATGCTGGTGCTCTTGGACACTGGCAATGGAAGAATTGGTGGTTAGTGAGGTGGGAGTTAGAACTATTCAGCATTTAGCCTTTCACTTAATTGATTTTATTTTTCATCCAATGCCTTCATTTCAATGACTAAACCTAAGGTTTTCTGCTGCCATGGAGGCAGTAATCTGAGTGCCAGCAGGTTCCATGGCATACTGTGGACTGCACCAGTACTGCAGACCTCAATGTTCCTAGTCTTTCTGGGATTCTGAAGAGTGAATCAGCTAGCTCCTTTTTAGTATTCTCCTTTGCAGGTCTTAGATTTCATCTTGCTCCGACAATTTGATTACCACTCTTCCACCTGCTTTTCACATCTCTTGCCAATTAACTACCAGTAGTTCTAAGAAAATGTTAAAATTTGTTCAAATATCTTGCCCACTGTTATCTTGTCCTTGTCCTATCTATCTCTAATTCTCTTGTCCTTATGCTTTTATTCTTTTATTAGCATTATTTTCTATTACTTTCATTTCTAGGGGGAGTGGAAGTAAATGGAAGAGTTCAATCTACCATGCTTGAGTGAAACCTGTTTCCTAAAATTACCACAAGGAATATGATTTGATTTAAAACTTTAAAATGTTATTTTAATATGAATGCTGAATTTGACAGGTAAGACAAGCTCTCTGTGTATATTTCTATGATCCTATAATTAGTCCTGAATAAAACACAAGTAAATTGATTGCCTTACAATGCCCACATCCCATATATTCAACAGAGCTCTATCAAGCATGATATTTTTACAGTTCTCTTTCTGGTTATAGGTTTGATTCTTAATGTGCTGAACGGTTGTTTATATTTGATGCATGCCGGATGTCTGTAGAGTACTTGCATATTGAGGAACTGTCAGCACCTTCGGAAAGAAATCTTCAGGGCTAGATTCAGGGAATGTTTGTCTAGTTTGTATTTTTTAAAGTCCAAATTATGGATGTATTTATGAAATAAATAACTTATTAACCAAATTAGAAATATAAAAGCCAGGAGCAGTGGCTCATGCCTGTAATCCCAGTTGTTTGGAAGGCCAAGGTAGGAGGATCACTTGAGCCAAGACTGCCAGGCTGCCATGAGCTGTGATAAGGCCACTGCAGTTCAGCCTGCGTGAGAGAGTGAGACCTTATCTCAAAAAGAAGAAGGAAGGAAGGAAGGAAGGAAGGAAGGAAGGAAGGAAGGAAGGAAGGGACAAACAGAAAGAAAGAAAAAAGAGAAAGAAAGAAGAAAGGAAAAGAAAACAGAAAAGAAATGTAAAAAAGCCAGATAACTATTAGTAGTTCTAAGAAAATGTTAATTGTAATAATAATTATTTTGAAAAGTCCCTTGACCTATGTATGATGTTGCTGATTTGTTAGCTTGGGTCAGCTTTCACAGAACCTGAGTTGCATTACTTTGTTTCCTACAAAATTTAAAAATTGAAATTAAGTTGAACTAGTGTCATCTGATGTGTAAATGCCTACCTTATATATGTATTTGTCAGTTCTTATCTCTTCATGGACTATAATACAGGACTTTCAATGAAAAGCTTGATCTTTTCTGCTCTATAATTGATTTCATTTCCATTAAAAGAGAAAGGCACAGATAATAGATAGAATGAAAGCATGCAATCTACGTTATGTCAGTAAATCTTTGATTTCTATTAAAACCCCACCTAAACTTGCAATTCCTTTGACAGAGCACGTAGGAAGGCCTTTCTCCAGCTGCTGTTTTTGCTGATGAGATGCCAAGTGTCTTTACAGATACGTCTTCAAAGACAGAGAGAGAGAGAAGGACAAGAGATAGAGATAGAGAGAGTGAGAGAAAGAAAGAGAGAGGTATGGGAATGCAATTACAGAAACTCTGCTTTTAAAAGAAGTGGTTCAGAAAAGGTGAGTGATTTTATTTTATTTTATTTTATTTTATTTTTTTGAGAAGGAGTCTCGCTCTTTCACCCAGGCTGGAGTGCAGTGGCGCGATCTCGGCTCACTGCAGGCTCCGCCCCCCGGGGTTCACGCCATTCTCCTACCTCAGCCTCCCGAGTAGCTGGGACTACAGGCGCCCCGCTACCTCGCTCGGCTAATTTTTTGTATTTTTAGTAGAGACGGGGCTTCACCGTGTTAGCCAGGATGGTCTCGATCTCCTGACCTCGTGATCCGCCCGCCTCGGCCTCCCAAAGTGCTGGGATTACAGGCGTGAGCCACCGCGCCCGGCCAGGTGAGTGATTTTATATTTACTAGATCACCATAAAAGGATGATTTTAAATGATGTTCATTAGCAATAAAGGATAATTTTATCTGATTTTAAACCATTAGTTTATAGCTAATAAATAATGTGTGAAATATCCATCATCTGCCTATGTGGTGCATTATTCCGTCATACTTTTTTCATTAAAAAAACTTTGCAATTTTAAACTTTGTACATTCTTTACATTTACCAGGAATTCCATTTATTTTTACACATCCATATTCCTGAGCTATACTCTGCAGACATGTTGAATATAGAGGCACTTAATGTGTACATATTATTTATTTTCAGGTATATTTCATTTTTACATAAAATAAGGTAACAAGGGAGTAGTGTGGTGTTAAAAATATAAATTCTATAGTTTGAAACATAAATTTCAAAAAATTTCCATTTTCAACTATAAAAATCCAAATAAGTTTCATTACTCCTGCTTCTCATACTACCAACCTTTCAAAGAACTTTCTCCTTATATACAAGGGGTGCTGGTTTGCACCAATATTCATATATGTGAACATATTATTAGCATTAATAGTCTTTGATGAGGATTAGCACATAAAAACTTCTAACTTCACACTTGGGATTTTGGAAGTATTTATTGTTTGTTTATTCCTATATTCTGTAGGAGTTTACAATCAGAGTTATAACAGTACAGTTATGGCACAATAAATAAAAATCTTAACAAAGAGTAAAACGAAATAACAATGTTCCCCATTACTGGTTTTCTTTCTTCTCTTCCTTTTCTGTCTTTCTCTCCCTCTTCTCTTCCTCCCATCCTCCTTTTCCCTCTCTTGTTTTTTTTCTGTAATAGTAAACACAGCAAATTGAGTTCACAGCTATTTGAGATTGGATGATCTTTCTTATTCATCACTTTCTAAGTTAGATTATACATCTGTTCTTCAAAGCATCAAATTGTTACAAAACTGTGTATAAAAAATAAAACTGCCTTTGAGGCCGGGTGATACATTTTTAGTGTTCTTGAATATAGGTGTAAATTGAAATGGAATAAAACAAGTAAGAGCAAACAGGGTAAGAATTAAAAACACTTTATCTTTGTTCTTTCATTTCCTTTACTACGGAGTACAATCAATACTTTACAACAGGGTTAATACACAGTCTTCAAACATGTTATTATTCTCACACAAGAGCACAATAACTTTATTAGTTATGCTGTCTGCAATCTTCCAAAGTGACAGAACTGAGTGGGCGTGCTGATCACAAGCAATTCTTGGTGCCCTCTGTTGGAGTATTTTCAGTGTACACCAACAATAGCAACAAGCACAATACAGCTGCAGGTAATTTTAATGGTAGTAGTTCTAATTTTAATTAGCATAATTAATGGAAAAAATAAAAGAGAGGCTTACCCTTTCTACTCATTGGTTATTGAATATTCAGATCTTACATCTGCTCTCCATTCAAGGGAAATCTGAGTTACATTACTTTGTTTCAAAGCAGTCTTAATTCATTTGAAGATAATAACTAACTTCCAGATATTTTAGCGAGTTCAGTGTAACTTTTTGTAAGTAACAGTCATACATGAGTTGTTGTGTTTCCAAAAATATATTTAAAATAAAAGTGAAATTATTATTTGAGCAACTTATAAGACTTCATTACTAAAATATGTATTTCAACTTGTGTTTTACAGATGAAAGCAGAATAGCCTTTCTCTCTGATGATTATTATTACCATTACTATCAAATGACTAATATTAAAAAGCATTATAAGTATAGCAAGTGAAATCAAATACTTTGAATTAAACATCAATGGTGTATGTAACATCATATTAGATAATTCATCACTGTGATTTCAAATGAAAAAAAAAGGAAAGAAACTTGTTATGAGTTGAATTGTGTCACCAAAAAAGATATGTTGAAGTCCTAATCTTGATACCTACTAACGTGACCTTATTTGGAAACAGGATCTTTGCAGATGTAATCAAGTTAAGATGAGGTTGTATTGATTAGAGGAGACTCTGATCCCAATGCTAGAGTCCTTATAAGGATAAAAAACAGAGACACAGAGACACAGGAATAAGGCTATGAATAGACGGAGACAGAGATTAGAGTTATTTTACCACAAGCCAAGGAAACCCAAGGATAGCCAACTACCACCAGAATCTAGGAAGGGGCAAGAAAGGACCCTTCCCTACAGCCTTCAGAGGTAGCATGGCCCTGCTGACTTCTTAATTTTAGACTTCTAGCCTCCAGAGCTATGAGACAATAAATTTCTGTTGTTTTAAGCCACAAAATTTGTGGTATTTGTTATGGAATACCTAGAAAACTAGTTAAGTATCCTCTGGCCAAGTGAGATTACTCCTACCCAAGAAAGATTCTGTTGTATATTAAGGTCCTTAGAGCCCTAATACTACACAATTTGGCTGGGTGTTCAGGCAATGCTGAGAGAACAGTTTGTAGAAGAGACATATCAACTACTTTTGTGTTAGATTCAAGAGGATAATTACCCAGCACCCAATTATTAAAGTTAATAAATGGTACCACAATAAGAGGGCTCATTCCGACTTTCCTCAAATACTGAGATTCGGAAAAGACAAATTGCAACATGTGCATCATCACTGATACGGTTTGGATGTGTGTCCCCTTCGAATCGCATATTGAAATATGATCTCCATTGTTGGAGATGGGCCTAGTGGGAGGTGTTAGGGTTTTGGGGGCAGATCCCTCATGAATGGCTTGGTGTCCTCCCTTTGGTAATGAGTTCAGGTGAGAGCTGGTTGTTTGGTAGTTCTCTTGCTCCCTCTCATCCCATGTGACACATCTGCTCCCCCTTGGCCTTCCACCATGAGTAAAAGCTTTCTGGGCCTCACCAGAAGCCAAGAAGATGTTGGTGCCATGCTTGTACAACCTGCAGAACCATAAGCCAAATAAACCTCTTCTCTTTATAAATTACCCAGTCTTAGCTATTCCTTGGCAATGCAAACAGACTAACACAATCACCTTATCAACTACTTAGCACAACTGGTGTTCTCTTTTAAAAGCATTCTTTGAGCAATTATCAAAGTAGAGAATCATCAGATATAAAACAGACCATTGAGTGAAAGCTTCAAATAATTTTAGGGCTGGAAATCTTAGAACCAATCCTGTTAACTTATTAACCTGCTTGGCCTTTTTCCCTAGCGGTTGCTCTTTTGCATTCTTACCCTGGCCTATTACAATCCAGAGTCGGCTTGCAGTGTTATCAGGTTGGTGCAAAAGTAATTGGGGTTTTGTCATTACTTTTAATGGCAAAAACCACAATTGCTTTTGCAGCAACCTACTTGTAACTACTAGGAATTCCCTAATATTGAGAGAGCAAAACATAGATAATCCAGAGAGGATCATGGATTAGACTGAGAGAATAGGGGAAGAAGACAGAAACAGAACCTTGTAATTAAAAGATGGTACACTACTTCAAGGAGAGGGAATCAACACTGGAAAAAAGCAGGAGAAAGAAAGAATCAGAAACAGTGTCCTGGAAAAATAGAAGAGATTGAAACTATATTAGCAGCAGAAAAAAAAATCAACCTAAACTGCATTTGAGAGCAATATTTTAGAATAATATATAGGATTATAACTTCACAAATATCTTTAAGAAAGTGATCATTTAATTCCAAACAATTTAATAATTATGTATATGTAGTTTATTTTTAAAAATCAGATGCATTGTTGGAGAGGTATAAAATAGAGAATTGATGTTTAGAGGTCACAACACTATTTGAAATTAGTATTTTACATATACTTGTCAAATCTCAGGATTTGTAGGTTCACTCTATTGTTTCTCTTTAGATATTGTTAGGAGGAGCTTCTGTGATATTTAACTCATGAGTGTTTATAAAATACTCTAATCAATTTCACAAACTATTATCTGAATTTTGTGTATGTGCTGTGTGTGTACACATGTGTGGGATAGTATCCACCAATAAGCAATACAGCACCTTTTTTGCAGAAAGTCTTATTTGCTCAAATAATGTTCACACTCAATTACTCATGTGATGGGAACAAGCTTATCTGCGTTTGTGAACAGATAAGAGGCACAAAGTATGCAACAAGAGAATGGAGTGGGAGAAACGTTTTACAGTTTCTGCTGTCAGTAAGT
The DNA here is from genome assembly GCF_028878055.3 of Symphalangus syndactylus. Classification (NCBI taxonomy): domain Eukaryota; kingdom Metazoa; phylum Chordata; class Mammalia; order Primates; family Hylobatidae; genus Symphalangus; species Symphalangus syndactylus. The sequence continues at coordinate 106,321,902 of NC_072424.2, forward strand.
TATTTTAAAAAACATAAACATTATTATTACAAGACCATTTCATCTCTGTTTGCTTTTCTACCAGCTATGCTGTTTTCCCGTTTGTTCCAATTATTTTCCATTTTCTACATTTTGATAGTTAACTAAACCCTCAAAATCATTAAGTTTCTAAAATGCTGTTAGCCTGGAAAATGTATATTCTCTCTACCCACATTGATCTATTCTACCACATCTCCCCCTTTTAGTCATTTTTTTCCTGCTTCCTAGAAAACTGTCCATCATGTCAGAATTCTTCCTGCTATGTATAATTCCACAAGGTAAGGGCATATCTTTAATTTTATGATAAACAAATCAGGAATGTGGAGTGATGAGGGATGAGAAATCTTAGATTTAATTAAAATCTCTTCAAATTCCTCTACATTATAGGGATATAAAATATTCCTTTGGAAGGGCATGGCAAATACATATTTTTTTTGGGGGGGGGACAGGGTCTCACTCTGTCTCCCAGGCTGCAGTGGCATGATCACAGCTCACTGCAACCTCAGCCTCCCCAGCTGAAACGATCCTCCTACCTCAGCCTCCCAAGTAACTGGGACTACAGGCACATGACACCATGCCCGGCTAATTTTTTTTTCTTTATTTTTTGTAGAGATGGGGTTTTGCCATGTTGCCCAGGCTGGTCTTAAAATCCTGGCTCAAGTGATCCGCCTGCCTTAGCCTCCCAGATTGCTGGGATTACAGGTCAGAGCCACCAAACCCTGGGAGGCTGAGGCAGGTGGATCATTTGAGGTCAGGAGTTCGAGATCAGCCTCACAAACATGGTGAAACCTCGTCTCTACTAAAATACAAAAATTAGCCAGGCCTGGTGGCGGTCACCTGTAATCCCAGCTACTCGGGACGCTGAGGCAGGAGAATCACTTGAACCCGGGAGGCGGAGGTTGCAGTGAGCCAAGATCTTGCCACTGCACTCCAGCATGGGTGACAGAATGAGACTCTTATCTCAAAAAAAAAAAAAAAAAAAAAAAAAAAGCATAAACCTACATATAATCAACTTGCTTAAAGTAAGTGATAAAGAGAAAATCTTAAAAGAAATCAGAGCAAAAATAAGATATTACAACTGAGAAACAAAGATAAGGATGCTAGAAGACTTTGCATTGGCAAATCTGAGAGGATAGTAGAGCAGCATCATTAAAGAATTACGGGAAAAAATAAATGTGTGCACCAGGTGTTCTATGATTAGCAAAAATATATTTCAAAAATAATGTGAAAATACAGATTTTTCAGATTATCTAGGCACAAGAATGAAGAAAACCACAAATAACACTGTAGGTACATATAAAATAATTTTTCTTCTCATCAATATCTCTTCAAAAGATAATTGATGGTTTGAAAAGTTATACCATGCTTTTGGGGGATTTATAACATAGCCATAATTAAAATGCATGTCATCAATTGCATAAAGGTGGAGAGGGAACACATGGAAATATAAGAGCATAAGAGTGTTATATGTAAAGTGGTAAAATATTGCTGGAAGTAGGCTGTAATAAGATAGAAAAAGGCTCAGCTAAAACATAATAACAATCAAAGGTTGGGCATAATGTCGATTAAGAAAAGCAGATGTAGGTATCTTAGGACCAGATAAAATAACATTGAATCATTAGAGATAAAGAGGAGCACTCCATAATGATACAGGCTTTTAAAACATGCTTATACTTAATACAATAGTTTCCAATTATATGAAGCAAAAATCCATTAAAATGCTACAGAAATAAACTGATAAATCCAACATCAAAATGAGAAATTTTAATACACCCCTTTAATTTTTAGTTGGTCAAAGTGAAGAAAATAAAAGCCAGTATATAAAAGAGATGAAAATAAAATCAACAAAGTTGACTTAATCAACACACATGCAATTCTGCATACCACAATTGCAGAATACACGTTGTTCTATTGAAGACACAGAAAGCATATAATAGGCCCTTAAAAAGCCATGCTCTTTCACAAGACAATTAAGTTAAAAGTTGGTAACAAAAACAATAAATTACTAGAAATTAAGAACATTTCAAGAATTTTCTAAGCTTGTAGCTTCGGTGCAAATAAAGCATATTTTGTTTGAAATTTTATAAACAGTGTTTCACCATTTTGGAAAATGACGTCACAATGTCACATTAACTATGTTAACAGTGCGTGAATTAGGGTGAGGCAAGTGAGGCAACAAAGGTGCAAAATTCAAGGAATCAACCACCCATGGAATCATGTAAATACCTCTTTATGTATTTTTGTCCCAGGAGCTTCCTAGGTTTACCCCAGTTCTGGCCCTGGTATTTGAGTCATCTCAACAAGTCACTTGTGTTGGTCTACACTTGTAGCTGTTGCATATAAATATGTTAAATAGGAGATTTGTGGCTCATTTTTAACAGATTTAGAATATCATTAAATTAACAGTGAAACAGCAAAGTCAGGGATGCTATTACATCTCACTAGTAAAGATAACTTTAAAAATATTTCATATTTTTTAACCTACGTATTTTTTATTTATTCTGGAATCCACTGATAAATTAATCTGCTGTGAAAAGAGCACAGTGAAATTATTTATGTAATTTGGGGTTGGCAGTCTTTTTCAAACTAACTCAGATAAATGTCATGGAGGATAATTTTACAATTTCTCTATAGATTCTTATTTTATAGTTGGGCTGTTTGTATATTTTATATTTCCTCTTAATCCATCCTTTCTTCTCCATCTTCAATAGATATACTTCAAGATTTAAGCACCAAAGCCTAATATATGCTTTGACAAGTAGTAGGCTTTCCAGAGATGAGATATGCCTTCTGTCATGATACGTTACTGTCTCATTCCAGGCAGTGATATAAGGAAATATTTTGACTTTATAAAGCTCAGCTCATTTGTGAGGGTATTATATTTTATTTTCCTCCCCTATGTCACTTTGTCATTTGTCTTGACTTATCATCCCTACTTCAGTTAAGGTTATGTCCCACTTTCTTTTATCACAGAAGTAATACTAGTCTGTTTTACTTATTGCATCAATTTTTTTTTATTGCTGCTGTAACAAATATTCACAAACTTGGCTTGAAACAGCAAACATTTATGATCTGATAGTTCTGCAGGTTAGAAGTCTGACACAGGTCTCACTGGGCTAAAATCAAGGTTTTGACAGGACAATGTTCCTTTCTAGAGGCTCTAGGGATGAATCTGTTTCCTTGTGTTTCCTCTAGAGGCTGCCAGCATGCCTTAACGCATGGCCTCCTCCATCCACGAAGCCAGCAAAGGTGAGTCACACCCTTCTCTCATCTGCAGCACTCTCACCTGGCTTCTCTCTCCGCATTTCTTTCTCTGGCTCTGAGTCTCTCTTCCACTTTTAATGACCCTCGTGATTACATGAGGCCCACCCAGACAATCCAGAAGAATCTTTCTTTTTAAGGTCAGCCAATTAACAATCTTAATTCCACCTGTGCAACCTTAAATTCTCTTGGCAGGTAACATAATATATTCACACGTTCCAAGGATTCGGATGTGGATATTTTTTGGTAGGGGCATTATTCTACCTGTAATACATTTTTTCGAACACCAGTTGCTGTTCTAGTGTTCGTGCCCATGTTTGTTGTTTCATTTTCCTAGGCTTCTACAAAAGAGTTCACCTCACTTGTCACAAATTGTATCTTATTCGTTTCCTGTAGGCACATGCGTTTGAAACTTTTATACATCTTCTGGTGTATACAAGTCCTTACATGATGAAATGTAAATTATTTTAAATTATTTTCCTATTATGGCTCTAAAATTGTATAGTTAGGGCAGCCTCCCTCCCTCCCTTCCCCCCTTCCTTGCTTCCTCCCTTGAAATTATGTGTGTTGGTAGGTTGCATTAATCATCAGTTTTATTTCAGGGTCATAAAACGAGTGTAACAAAATAAGTATAATAAAAAAGGAGTGTTGGATATGTTATGACTGAGAGGCACCTTAGCAGAAGCCAAAAGTTGACTCCTTGGACTGTAAGAGAAGCCTCTTCAAGGAAAATTGAAGTGCTCTGTCCATAAAGAACTGTGTAAACACTACCTACCCCCACCTCCAAATACTTTGGATATTCAGGCAGACCCAGAGCTACTGTCAGTGGAAATATTGACCTTAGTATGTCATTTAATTATCTGAGCTCTATCAAGAAACTTGTAGAGCTGTGAGTAGAATATGAAATAGAGCTTCCCTCCTATAGTTTGATAAGAGCTCCACAGAGCCACGGTGGAAAATTAAGCAAATTCCTGGACAATTTCAATAAAATGGTCTATTTTTAAAGTTATTCTAAATAAAAATTAAAAATTTGTGTTAACCTTATTTTGGTTACTAAATGATAATGAGCATACCTTTTCAAAATTAAAATAAAGTTTACATTCTTCTTCTGGAGACACTTTTAATTTCTGCTTAGGTGATTTATAATGGAATTCATTAACAAAAGTTTATTTAATTATATGATGGTAGTTTATATATAAATTAGAAAGTTTTAGGCTGGGCACAGTGGCTCGTGCCTGTAATCCCAGCACTTTGGTAGGCCGAGGAGGGTGGATCATTTGAGGTCAGAAGTTTGAGATCAGCCTGACTAACATGATGACACCCCGCCTCTACTAAAAATACAAAAATTAGCCAGGTGTGGTGGCAATGTGCCTGTAGTCCCAGCTACTTGGAGGGAGGCTGAGGCAGGAGAATCACTTGAGCCTGGGAGGTGGAGGCTGCAGTGAGCCGAAATCACACCACTACACTGCAACCTGGGTGACAGGGGGAGACTCTTTCCCAAAAAAAAAAAAAAAAAAAAAAAAAAAGAAGGTTTTAGGTTTAATTTTTTTTTTTTTTTTTTTTTTTTGAGATGGAGTCTCACTCTGTCACCCAGGCTGGAGTGCAGTGGCACGATCTTGGCTCAGCGCAAGCTCCATCTCCCGGGTTCACACCATTCTCCTGCCTCAGCTAATTTTTTGTACTTTTAGTAGAGACAGGGTTTCACTGTGTTAGCCAGGATGGTCTCGATCTCCTGACTTCGTGATCTGTCTGACTTGGCCTCCGAAAGTGCTGGGATTACAGGTATGAGCCACTGTGCCTGGCCTTAATACTTTTTTTTTAATTCTTTACATTTTCCAATGGAGTAATTATATCCCTGAGTTACAAGTCAAATAGGAGCCTCCATCAGATTTCTTGGCTCCCTTCCTAAAGACAACAGAGCAACTCATTACTCTGCTTCAGAATTTTTCTCCCAACCTTTACGCTTCTCTAGCTATGTAGTGATGGTAGGAGATGTGGTGGTAGGGTGGAGTTGGGCACAAATTCCTATTCCTTTCATGACTGTTTTACAGTTGCTTCCTTGCAGAGACATGCTACAGAAAGAAGACACTACAGGATCCAGAAAGAGTTAAATAAAGATAATTTGTGGAAATCTTATCCCTTAACTATCTTCAGGGAGAAGTATCCTCAGCAATTTCTTCTTTCTATAGGCAAATCATGGCTGGGTAGGTGGTGGTCTTCTGCTTCCAAGAAACTGGCAATCAACAACTCAAGTTGCCTCACTTCTCATATACAAGTCCCAGCAAGAGCCTAGATGGATTCACTAATGCACTTCATCCTCCTGCCCTCTTCCTGGTTTAGGCAATAATAACCATAGATTGCCATTGTCAATTCTTTTTTGTTAGACATGATGCTTTTTAACATTATTTCATCTAATGCTCACGGAATCTCTATGTGGTTAGAAATACTATTACTTTACAAATGAAAGAATGCACAATAATTGAGGGATGTAAATAACTCTCTCGAGATAATGCAGTAAACAAAGGGTAATATCATTTGGCTGTGTCCCCACCCAAATCTCATCTTGAATTGTAGCTCCTATAATTCCACGTGTTGTGGGAGGGACCTGGTAGGAGATAATTAGATTCTGGGGGTGGTTTCCCCTATACTGTTCTTGTGGTAGTGAATAAGTCTTAGGAGACCTGATTGTTTTATAGGGGTTTTCCTCTTTTGCTTGGCTCTCATTTTCTCTCTTGTCTGCTGCCATGTAAGATGTGCCTTTCACCTTTGGCCATGGTTGTAAGGTCTTTCCAGCCATGTGGAACTGTGAGTCCATTAAGCCTCTTTTTCTTTATAAATTACCCTGTCTTGGGTATGCCTTTATTAGCAGTGTGAAAATGGACTAATATAAATGGCAAGGCCCATAAATGAACTCTATTCTCTTTAACACCAGTGTGTATCGTTCATTCATTCAACAAAATAATTCAGTCATTTAATATGTGTCAAGCAGTGAGTTAGGTATTGAAAAGGCAATGATTAACAAGACAGAAGGTACCTTTCTCCTGGGAGGTTCAATTTTACCGAAGGAAATAGAGGGAAGCAAGGAAATAAATTAAGTAGTTACAATATGTAATAATTTTGATGAAGACATCACATAGGGATCCCCAGGAGGGCAGAAAGTTATTTCAAGCAGAAAGTTCAAGGAAGGTCTCTCTGAGTAATGACCATTTAAGCTAAGAAGTCTTTAGGAAGACAAAGGGTGTGGCCCAGAGAGGCTGGTGGGGGCAGAAAGAGCATTCCAGAGATGCACACCAGCCAGTGTAGAGGATGACTCACATGCAGTTTGGTAAAGCTTGAAGGGGTCATAAAAGTAAAGCATTTTTTTGGAGTGTAATTTGGCAATAGCCATCCACATTTTAAGTATATTTAAATTTTCTTTGGGTGCATCAGTTTCTTTTCTTGTGGGCTTTAAAATAAGTGTTGCATATGTGAACTAAGTCACACAATCAGGTAGACATTACACTTTCCTAAGGGGCAGGAAGACATGGGATCTCAGGTTTTTCTTGCTGTTTTCTTTTTTTAATCTTTTCTTCCTCTTCTTGTTTTAATCTTCTGGGCTATAAGTTATAACGCTCCTTTTAGACTTTTTTTTCCTACCCTGCAGGCAGTCACCTGATAGAGAGCTTTCCTGGAATAATAATAGGAAAATAATGCACAGCAAAGCTGACACACCACATGCCGAGCTGTACTGAAGGCACAATCATAACTTTTAATAACAAAAGTTTATTTTGGTAAAATAATATCTTTCCAGCTGTCTTAACAGATAATAATGTGATATGCTCCCTTGGGACAGAATGGTGGAGAGAAGTCACCCCAGTTCCAGAGGGGCATGCCCTTGGTGCAGAACCTCAGAGCACTAACATAATGTAGTACTAAGATTGCAGCGACACCAGTAAAACCTGCTCTGTAGGACTGCACCAGGTTACATTTTTTTTATTTGTGCTTTCGTTTTCTTGTAAATCACTTTTGAGTTTGTTTCTCAAGTCTGGAAGCAGTAGGTGTGTAATTTTGGCAGAACTTTTCCCAGCCATTATCTAGTGGTTTATTGTTTATTTAGAGTGTGGGGGTGAGTTATAATAAAGAGATTGGCCCTGTGGGTTAAGACTGGGCACATTTCTACTTACAGTCCTACCAGGTCTTCACATTCTAGGCAAAACGAAAGCTTAAGCCAGTTATCCAAATAGTTCAGGTGAAAAGGTAAACACAAAGAGAGGATGATTTAGCACTGTCCCACCTCTGGCTTATGCTACTAAGGTAACAACCACAGGGTTCTGCTTTGGTTTGGCAATGGAAATCTGAGTTCTCCTGGCTGTGACTTGTGTTAGGAACATAGACTCTGTCCAGCTCGGTGGCTGTGACATAGAAAACACATGAAGTTAACTTGGGCATAGAGATGGACATGATCCAATTCCCGGTTCAAAACTTACCCCCTATTGCCTTGTTTCTTTTCCTTTTGTGTGCTCTTACATCTCTAGTGAAGTTTGCCATCAATATATTTAGTTCTATTAAAAATTCTCCAGGTTCAGTTAATGCGGCCATTTTGGGTAGACTGTGACATATATCTGCATGGATTTGATCTCCCTCCCTCCCTTCTTTCCCCGCTTCGTTGCTCCCTTATTTCTTTTCTTCCTTTCTTCCTCCCTTCACTCATCACTTCCTTCCTTTCTTCCGCATTTATTTAATGTCTATAACCAGAACCCATGCATCATATTCAAGAAACAAAGTCAAACAAAGCATACATTTATTTTCTAATAAACTAACAGTGTAGTTGTTGGGGAAAAAGAAAAGTAAATGAAAAATTGTAATATTTTGGTTAAAATATACATTGGAAGCTGCTGGAAAATAATTCATGAATACAACTTAGTTGTTTTTAGTTTTACAGAAAGTGAACCTGACATACAAGTATTGGTGGTCTAGAAATACAGATGAACTGGATAAAATAATTTTGAAAACGAGGTTTAATCTTTCTCACTGAAAGTCCATTACAGTATGGAGCATATTTATTTCTTCTTTGAATTATATACATTTCCTAACACATGATAGATGCTTAAATAAAATGTTTGAAAGAAAGGAGATGTAAATGTCACAACTTTAAAAAGTAATGATTTGGCTGGGCACAGTGGCTCATGCCTGTAATCTCAGCACTTTGGGAGGCTGAGATGGGAGGATCGTTCGAGCCCAGGAATTTGAGACCAGCCTGGGCAACAAAGTGAGACCTCGTGTCTACAAAAACAAAAGAATAAAAATAAAAAGTACCCAGGCACAGTGGCTCATTCCTGTAGTCCCAGGTACTCAGGAAACTGAGGCAGGAGGGTTTCTTTCTTTTTTCTTTCTCTTTCTTTCTTTCTTTCTTTCTCTTTATTTCTCTCTCTCTCTTTTTTTTTTTTTTTTTTTTTTGATGGAGTTTTGCTCTTGTCACCAGGCTGGAGTGCAATGGCACCATCTTGGCTCACTGCAACCTCCACCTCCTGGGTTCAAGTGATTCTTCCGCCTCAGCATCCTGAGTAGCTGCCTGCCACCATGCCCAGCTAATTTTTGTATTTTTAGTAGAGACTTGGTTTCACCATGTTGGCCAGGCTGGTCTTGATTTTCCGACCTCAGGTGATCCGCCTGCCTTGGCCTCCCAAAGGGCTAGGATTACAGGCGTGAGCCACCGTGCCTGGCCCCAGGGCTTTTTCAAAGTGTATTTCATAATAACAAGAATGCCTATTCATTAAGGATTTTATAAGATTTTGCAATTGACAATGCTCTTTTAGAGAGTACAATCTCATTGGAATTTCACAGTAACTTGTAAGATACATAGGATAGGTGTTATTATTGTTTTTTTGTAGTGTGCAGATGCAGAACCTGGGTTTAGACAGAATAAATTAGTTCTCAAGATCCCACAGGTGTAAGTAGCAGAGCTAATGCTTGAGTTTAGAATATTTAAAAATTCCAAAACTACCTTAGTACTTTTAAATTTGGAAAATGTTTTTATATTTATTATTTTGTTTGTTCTTCAAAATGATCTGCGTGGTAATTACTGATTCGTTTCTAATCTTCGTACCTGATGATGTGGAATTGTTGCATTATCTGCCCAGATTTATCTAGCTGGTAATGGTAGAACTGAAAATCCAACTATGTTCATTGAAAAAATCAACTGTGGATGCTGAACACAAATATTTTCTTTAATCTTTCTATATTCTTATAGGCAAATGGAATTTTAAAAATTTATTATAAATATGAGATTTTTAAATGCTTTATAAATTAATTTCCCATGAAGTTAATTTTTCTCGTAACATTATATATTCTAAATAACACCCAGGTATACAGTTTGAACAATGAGGTGATGGTGGCAGGCAATAAAATCATAAAACTATTACCTGACACATTCTGCTTTTCAGAGTATTTTCTACAATTTTCTTAAGTCAACCTGTCATTCAGACAAGGTTTAAAAAAGTACATTTCAGCTTCCAAAATAAGGTTAAAACAACTAGAAAAACAAAACAAAACAGAGCTCTAGCACCCCTCCTTGTATGTATAATACATACCTTGTAAATATAGAGCTGGAAATGTACATTATTTTTGACAGATAGAGCTTTCAATAGTGAGGGTTTTATTACATAAAAGACAGCAGGAATGGTATATGCAAAAGCTGTTAAAGTCTTCCTTTCCTTCTTAAACTCAGCAGTTTGTGATTATTACTATTTGGCAAGCAGGAGTAAATTGGACCACAATTTCAACGGCCTTGTAGAAGTATTCCAGGAGACAGTTTTGATAAATGAGTCCTAGAATGCCATATAATTTTCCTGCAGTTTCATTGTTTGATGACTTACTTTTCATGGACACACTCTGCCCTCAGGTTTCATGTCCTGCTGCCAAATGTGAAAGCTGTTTGTCAGAAATCAACGGGCTCAAGTGGCCCATCAAAAGCTTCTGCCTTTTTGTTAATAGGAAACACTTTGTATAGGAATCTCCTTTCTAGAGAACTCATTGCTACCCCTTTTGTATATACCTGAACCTTGTCCTGGCTATTTTTATGGTTTCCTTTGCCAGGGGATTCCCCAGTGAAGGGTGCTCTGCCCAATACTGCTTGGGATACCCTCAAGATGACAACCCCTCCAATACAGCAATGACTGCAAAGCTCCTATGGACAATAGGATTCAGAGTGTCTTCTTCCATCAAAAGCCTGAGCTAAATGTAGCCTAAATATAGCTTTTTGTATTTTGTTCTAGGGGGTCATTGATGTATTTAGAGTAAGGGATAGATAGGTAATTTTCATAGATTGTGAATCTATTATGTAGCAGTCACTGAGGTGCTTCCCATGTTGCTATCTTGTTAAATTGTCACATGAAAACTCTCTGTAAATTATATATTATCCCCATTTTACAGATGAGCAATCTGCTACTCAAGAAAGATAGTATTTGCTGAAAGGCAAATAACAGAGTTGGGATTTCAAATTCAGTTTTATCTCACTCCCAAGATCATGCTCTTTCTGCTTAGCATTTGGTTAACCGGGTTTAATTTGCACTAAGACCAAACGATAGCGAAAGAATTTCTCTTCTGATAGGCAAACTGACACATCAAATCTATGTTTTTGAAAAGTCTGTTACTTCCCATGACTCTGTTTTTTGTTTGTTTTCTATTGGTGAGAATAGAGTACATCAAGTCAAAAGTAAATCTGGTTAAGGTGGGATTTTGAAAGTTGGGTGGAAGTTAAGTGTCTGACTAGTTTTGTCCACTCTTTGTCCCAAATCTCCATTGTGATAGGTAGGATCTCCTCAGTCCAGGTGTCTGTATGTGACAATAGGTTAGAAAGATTCTTGTACTTGAGGCTTTATGAAGTTGACCAAAAGACATTAAGAATGACTAAGTGGGCCAGGTGTGGTGGCTCACACCTGTAATCCTGGTACTTTCAGAGGTCAAGGCAGGCAGATAGCTTGAGGCCAGGAGTTCGAGACCAACCTGGCCAACATGAAGAATCCCTTTCTGTACTAAAAAATACAAAAATACAGGCACATACCTGTATTCCCAGCTACTCAGGAGGCTGAAGCATGAGAATCACCTGAACCCAGGAGGTGGAGGTTGCAGTGAGCCAAGATTGCACCACAGCACTCCAGCCTGGGTAACAGAGTGAGGTTCCATCGAAAAAAAAAAAAAAAAAAAGAATGACTAACTGCACTTAGGAATGGGGACTACATTCATTTTCTGTATAGATACTGGAGGTCTTACTAGGGGGTTGTGGGATTAGTTTCCATATGTAATTGTTCTAAATGCTTTGCAGCCTCACAGTTTTGAGTCTTTTGATCCCTTTGGTGGTTTATCCAGGCTTTACTACCTGGAACTGCCGATATTTGGTTCCAGAACTCTTATTAGCAAGATCTTGGTTAGTCCTTGCATCTACAAATAGCTAAAGTTCACTTTAAGTAGAAAGCTTATCAATAGGTCTCTGTGGAGACTGTGGATCCCTCCAATACGCTTGTGGCTTGATTTATTTACTAGCTCTCATCTCTTCTTGGCTTTATCTCTGCTTGTTTAAGTAGGAGTTTGTTTTCTCTTTTGTTTGTTTTATTTTTTGGTTAAAGCAGCAGAGAACCCAACTCAAATTGGCTTAAAAAGTGAAAGTGATTAAAGTTTTCATGGTATTGTGGGCTTCAGCTTTTAATCTATGAAGAATCTGGCTCTATTTCTCTGCTATCCTTTTGGCTCTGGTTTTGCAGTTGTAGCTTTGCCCTAAGTCTGGCTTGTCCTATGGTTATAAAACGGCTGCCAGCAACTTCTGAAGTGACCCGTTTCTCCATTCAGGTTTATAGAAAAGAAAGAGAGAATTGCTTCTCAAGCCATTGAATTGAAGTTCTAAATTTTTCTCTGAAGGAATCAATCATGGATGCTTGGGGTAAATGAGATTAATCTGATTTATTCTAATCAAGGTGCACCCCTGGATGAGGTCAACTCTTCCAGCAAATGCACGGTTTCTATACAATGAAGAGTGACAAAGACTTGTTTGGAGGTAATCAAAATGCCCACTGCATTCCACCGAACCTAAATATTAAATTTGTCTTCATTTTTTTGTTGTCTGTTTCACGACTAGCAATGGAGCAGAGAAAGTTGGAGGAAGGTTATTGGGATCTTTTTGAAGAGCAAATCACATTCTCATTGGTAACCATGATGAAAACATATTTTCTTCCTTGTGTGGGTCTGAGACAGTGTCATAAACTGCTTTCAGCAATAGTTAGTATGGTCTGAGTGGTTCTCAATCAGTTCTAATCAGTGGCTCTTTCTCCCAGGCCAGCAGCATCAGCATCTCCTGGAAATGTTTAGAAATGCAAATATTGAAACGGAAACTCTGGGGATGGGGCAAATCTGGGTTTCAGTGAACACTGCCGTTGATTCTGATCATGCTGAAGTTTAGAAAACACTGGTCTGATGCTTATTTGCACTATTATACTGTGATTTACATATGGGCTTGACAGGTCCATTTACTTTCATTTACTTGCTATTTGAGATTTTGTCTGGCCAGACAACTGAGCCTCAGATAAATTATTTTCTTACTATATTCTGGTAAATACCAATAAAACCTTGAATACAACCAACATAGGACAGTCAGTTCTGCTATAATGATTTTTAAAATGGGAATTTGTTTCAATACAATTAATATATTGGGAAACAAATTTAGCATAAGGCAAATTTTGTATTTATTTGTGCACTACTTCATCTGCTAGACCAACTAGGTGAATGCAGGAAACCATGAACAGCTGAGCTGAGTCTCATAGGAACACACAAAACACACACACACCTCACAAGGACAATCAGTGGCCTAGACCCATGCACATCTACTGTTACAACTTCTTGTCCATTTCCACCACTTCACTATTATTAATACAAGCTGCAACTCTTCCACAAACAAACTTCAGGTGGTTTTCAAGATAAAGTGCCATATTGCTTGTGGTATTTATGTATTTTTTAATCATTTAATGAATGTAAAACTATGCTACCATTTATTAGCTGCTTCTTTTTAAAAATGTTCCACCGACAAATGTTTTGAGTATTATGCCCCAAGGCCTATGCTTTTTATTGTGTCCTTTTGCATTGCACAGAGATTTTTAGCAATCCCTATGTTGCATTAAAGCAGACTTGAGACTAATTTGAGCAAAACTTAGCAACTTATAACTGTTACAATCCTTATTTCAGGGCAAACTTTTCATTTTATAATCATAATTATTTTGTTTCGTCTTGAGTAGCACACACACACACACAAATCTAAGGTATTCACTATCACAGAATAATAGCCTTTAAAATGTTTACCAGTTTTCATATTGATAAATTTTGTTTGACTCTGTCATTCGGGCTTTAAGTACTAAAATATATTAGTCTTTTTCAGAAAACATTCCAAGAAAAATGTTGAGTTCCTACCTAGTTTCCTCTCTCTTTGATAACCTATTGTCATAGTAATATACAAATACCTGAAAATTGCCCAGATTATTCTTTTCTTCTTGGAACACAGATTTGTTGATAAGTGCCAAAGGATTTTTACGAAAACATGAGAAGTTTGACATCACAGTAAGATTTAAAAGGAAAGGCTGTTTATTGTTATTATCATCATTGCTACTACTATTTCCTTTAGTATATATTTCTTTGTCTTATTTGTCCTTTTCCGAAAGATTTTTGTTCTTATATTTTTAATTAACTCTTTAAAGAAATCAAGAACTGCTGGTTGATTATAGTCATCCTTATTGTATAAAGAAGGAGAAGTTCTTTGGTAATTAGCTGTGTATATGTGCTGTTCAAACAATTGGCTCAAGTGAGGTTGTACAGAAATAACTCTTGTATTTTTTTATTTTTCAGTATATTCTCCACTTCATCACACCTCTTTTTCCAAAGATGCAGTGCAAAGACAGTATAATCTCTGGAGTAATTAAAGCTCAGTGAGGAAATGATATCACCTGATGGCCCTATGAAGCATTCAGCAATAAAAGGTGAGTTGTCCAAAATGAATTTACCCTGAACAGGAATACAATGAAACTACCAAGTTTTATCTTTATAATGATTCGTTGCTTGTTACTTTGTTGTTTGTATATGTTCTGTTTCCCACATCAGTGTTGTCTTAGATTATTATCTGTCTTGACTTAGACTCTGTTTTCTAAATTGCTCTGTGCAATTAAATGCTTTGTGATCATGATAAAAAGCATCATGATAACTTTCAGACTAGAGGTTTCCACACAAAGCTGTATCCCATGGAGAGCAGCTACTGGCACTGAACAATGGCTAGAGACACTCTACATAGGGAAGGGGCTGACAATTATTCAGTTTAAATCAATCACTTGTGCATATATCTCAATAGAACACTAGGCTAGTTTGTTTTGTGTGTGTGCATGCATGTGTGTGTATGTATGTAATTCACTGCTTACTCTGTAACAGAGAGAATACCAATTAAATTGGGCCATATAGGAAGATTGATTAATATATTTGTTAACTGAGGAACTTTTGATGGCCTTGTTGATCTCCTATGGTTTGATCTTTAAATCTGTAGTGTTTATTAGACTCACTATAGACTCTCAGTAAATCATAAGACATTTACATCTATAAATGCATTTTAAAATATCAAAATTTAAATTTTGCAGCACTAAAATGTGTCAGACAATATTCTCAATTAACTTGCATTAATATTTGCTTAGTGTCTGATAAATCACTAGACAAAATTTCCCACATAGTCAATAAAATACTCCTCCAAAATTAAACATAATATTTGTTAAGATGGTCACTTTAAAAAAAAAAAAAGAACACTACTACACAAATCAAGCCAATGAGCCCCAGTCAGTTGACAGAAGTACATATTTGGGACTCCTTCTCTAAATCTTTTATAAAAGCACCTGAAGAAGATGAATAGTCATTTGCTTTCTTATTTTTAAAAGACCTGTCCCCCTAACAAAGTTTTTAATCTTCTACTTGTTACCAAATACAAACTGGACGTTAAAAAGGAGAGGGGGAAAAAAACAGGCACCAATATTTCATTCGTGAATGTAAACTTTGGTTTTTTGGTTTTCTTTTCTTTTTTTGGGGTGGGGGGGGGGACAGGGTCTCACTCTGTCACCTAAGCCGGAGTGCAGTGGAACGATCTCAGCTCACTCACTGCAACCTCCACCTCCCAGCTCAAGCCATCCTCTCACCTCAACCTCCCAAGTAATTGGGACTACAGGCGCAGCCACCACGCCTGGCTATTTTTAGTAGAGAGAGGGTCCACGTTGCCCAAGCTGATCTCTAACTCCTGGGCTCAAGTGATTCACCCACCTCAGCCTCCCAAAGTGCTGGGATTACACATCGCACCTGGCTAAACTTCTGAAATTAATAAACTGCTCCTAAATGAATGAACATCTTGAATGGCAAATTAAGTTTCAAGTGACATATAAGCCAACAAATATTTCTAAATGTCTAAAATAAATTTCCAAATTTGAAGTTATTCTTTCCTTTCTTTTTTTTTTTTGCCGGTCTGTTTTTAATCGTGGCAGCGACTCACACACACATTCAGGGTTGAGATCTTGTTCAAAGCTGTGATGTCGACACTCTGCACGTGCTCCTCAAACTTGGTGATCTCCTCCTCCAGCAAGTCTGTCCCCACCTTGTCGTCCTCCACCACACACTGAATCTGCATCTTCCCGATACCATAGCCCACGGGCACCAGCTTGGAGGTCCCGCTCACCAGCCCATCCAGCTGGATGGAGCGCATGCATGCCTCCAGCTGGGTCATGTCCGTCTCATTGTCCCAAGGCTTGATATCCAGCAGGATGGAGGACTTGGCCACCAGCGAGGGATTCTTGGCCTTCTTGGCGTACAGCCGCAGCCGCTCCTCCCGCAACCGCCTTGCCTCCTTGTCTTCCTCCTTATTGTCGCTGCCAACAGATCAATGTCATCGTCCTCGTTATCCTCTGCTTCTTGGCCGGGGACGTAGTTGGGGGGGGTGGGGCTCTCCACTCGGCGCATGGGAGACACGTGCTGCGTCTGCAGGACTGTGGACCATGGCCGGGCGAGCTCTTCTCTCTTCTCCAGCATGTTCAGCCGGGCCTCCAGGTTGGAGACGGCCTGCTGCAGCTCCTGCACCATGCCGCGCAGGCTCTGGTTCTCCACTTCCAGGCTGGCGATCCGGAGGACGAGCTCGCTGTGGTTTCCGCTGGGGCCGAGCTCTGGCGGGAAGCGCTGGCCACAGGCCCATTCATCCGCTCGTAGAATTTCCTTTCTGTATCTTCATATTTGAATTTATCGAGCCAGATCTTCTCATGTACTAGGAAGTTTGTAGCCATTTTTCTGACGCCAGTCAAGAATGCGGCTACCAGAAATGAGGAATAGATGGACGCGGGATGCCTAAGGGCGAAGTTACTCTTTCATAATGTAGAAAACCCTTAAGTCTTCAACAGAAAGTACTTTTTTTATTTAAAAGAAAATCCTGCAGTTTGCAAATAAAAGTTTGTATTTCAGAGAGTTGGTGAGGAAATAATCCATTAAAGATTGATTTTATAAACATAAACTGCTGGGAATAAAGTAAGATTTTTAAAAGACAATGAAAACATTCTGACATCTCAGCAGGAGTTAGCCTGATGAATCCATCTCATACCAGAAGTCTTTGTTTTCTATTTCTGGCTCCTTCAGGAGCTCAAGGTTTGACCTTGGACAAGTCATTTCATCTCTCAGAGCCTTGTTTCTCTTAAGCCAAAGGAAGACGCTTGTCTGTAAAATCTTTGAAGTTCTTCTTTTTCTCAAATATAAAATTATCATTCAGATAGTCATGGTATAATATTTAAAAATTATTTAAATGTTTACAGAAAAATGTTTTGAATATTTTTCTATATACTGAGCTGCTATGTTGAGAAATCCCAGAGGTATCATTTCAGTGTACTATTGCTCTGATGGCCAGCTACCACTGGAGAAGGGTACTATTTCTTCCTTAAAACTTGTATATTCACCTCAAATACTGATGGAGGAAAAAGTACATGAATCTTTATAGTAAAAGACAATTAGATATAATTGATCTTAATAGATCTGTAGATAATAAGGGCCATTAGCTACAGATCATTTGTTAAATTTAATGCCTTCTAGCGCTGAGCTAAACTAATTGTATTGTGTATGTATATATCTTAAGCAAAGTTTGTTTCATAGATCAGTGCCCCTGGGCTAGACAGGAAAATGTCAAAGCTCTTAAACCAGTCCACCAAAGTATGTCAACTAAAAGCCTCAGAACTAGTAGTATTTCTCGTTAGGTTTTCAGCTGCAGGGTAGAGAAAGAAAGCAAAATCACAAGGCAGGTATTTTTCTACAGCAGTTTGATTTAGCAAATGTTGAACAAATAAACTATTAACTAAATAAAATATTGCATATATATACATATATATGTATATTGTGTTTATTTTGATGTTGTCTGACATCCTGACAACTAAAGGGAAAATAATGTAGAAGTAGGCGAACTTTGTGTCTCTGAGTTTCCTGGGCCTGAAATAATTGGCAGGGTGAATCTGAAATCAGACACAGAAAGTCACTCTTGGTTTGATGCCCTTTTTTTTTTTTTTCCTTTTCATGTTTATATTTTGGTGCATTTCCCTCTGATATCAAATATTACCTTGGTACTAAAAAAACAAGAAGGGAAAATGCAGGCAGGAAAACGAGGACAATCAGCTTGTTACTTCTTTCCTACGTATGATTGGGCTCATGTGATTGGTGCATTAGACATTGTAGTGTCATTTCACTCCTTTCTCTGTAGACATCAATACTAACAAATGAACTGCAAAATCCTAAAGTGTGAGGATAAACACCAATTATTTATGTATGCACATCATTTGTATGGATTTCTAACTATTGATCTTCAGGTAAATGTCTAGACAGAAGTAGATTTAAATGTATAGGTAGTTGTGCTATATTTTTACATTTATAGTAATTAATATCTAGAAAAGCAAGAAGGAAAAGACAAAATATCACTGTTATTATTTTGCCTACTTGTCTCTGCAAAAAAGAAGAAATAAAAGGATTGCCTTCTATCTACCTGAGACAGACATTTAAACTATAGTGAATTCAGAATCTTTAGGCATTCTCCTAAAAGTTTCCTTCAGTGAAAATTGATATGAATCAAAAATTTATGTTAAAAAAAATGGCAGGGCCAATGCTCCTAGCAGAGTTATCTGAATGATTTGCTAGGTCAAGCAATCGGTCGACTATTTTCCTCTAGATCATAGGATTAATATATCAGGCCAGATTCTTATCCTGTGCAATGTTGAGCACAGTTATTTTTGGAATCTAAAAGATCATATGATTTGACACTCCTAAAGGAGACCTTCTAAGACTTTACTTCCAAAAAACTGACTGGATATTATAGTAAAATATAATTCCTATACTAAAATACAGCTGTAAAAACCAAAATGCAGTTTGAATACATTTAGAGGGAGTCTTCAGTGCTTTGTCCATTAGATAAAAAGATTGCAAATTAAAAGTACTCAAAAATTGCAGTTGACATTCAGAAACTCATTAGCTTCATTCTTTTCCAAAATCACCATAGCAATTAGTCTAAACTTTAATTGGTCAAAATTATTCATCATTAAAACACTGATTTCTAAAAGACTATTTTTTTTTCCCTCTGTCTTGGACTTAAATTTTTTAGGAATTTAAATCTTCTTTCTCTACCAGTTTCTGAAATGATTAAGCACATTTGCATTTTATCTGTCTAGAGAAGATATTCCTTCCCTTGAACTCTCTCATTCTGGCCTCTTCTGCTTGGTCAACTGTCTGTGGAAATTCTGTGCTGATCATCTATAGATGACATGCTAATTTATATTTCCTAAGAAAAATAGGAAAAATATGTACACAGGATTCAGTTTATATTTAGAAATCTCAGGATCTTCTGTCGATTCTTACCCAATTTTCATGATAATCCCTACATTTTTTTTCTCAATTTAACTTATCCAGTTTAAGATGTTGCTTCCTTATTAAAGTATTTATCACCTTAAAATTATCCACTACAATTTAATATATACAAGCTTTTATAGTCCTTCCTTCCTTCCTTCATATGTCCAGTCAATTAGTCATTTATTCATTCAGTATCTTCTAGTGCCAGCACTGTGCTAGAAACATGGAATAAGAAGAGGAAAGTGTGTTCAATGATCTAAAAATGTTCCTAAAGGTCAGGTAAACAAATAAGTGCATTTAAATGTTAAGAGAACAAAGACAACAGAATATGCAGGACATGCTGGAGGCCCAGTGGAAGGTGGGAATTTTCCCATCTGGGAGGCAGGTGGTGAACCAGAAGGCTTATAGGTGAAGACGATGCTTGAACTGTGTTCACAGGTGCTTTTTCCCAGATAGTCCAACAGATTAAGGTGCTCTCCCTACAGAGGGAGAACCAGAGGGCTGGAAACTGAAGGATGAATTCAGGGAAAATGACAAGTACTGCAGTCTGGCTAAAGCAGAAAGGCATATCAGTGAGGCAGGGACCAGTTAATGGATAATAACAAGACAGAGAGTTTGGATTTCAAACCACAAAATATGGTCAGGAGAAGAATCAGCAAAGTTACGCCCGAACAATAATGTGATATATATTTTTTCATTTAGACAGAATGCACTGAATATTTAAAGAAATAGAAATAAAACATTTCAGAATCTAGCTTTTGCTTCTCATTGACAAAGTCTTCACTAAGATGGAATAAAAATGGAAGCATGGAACAGAGAGAGAGAGATGTTGTGTTTCTTCATGGGATGACAAGACGGGTAGATGAGGCTCGCCCAAGTACAGTGATGTTTGCAACTAATTGATCACAACCAGTTACAGATTTCTTAGTTCTTTCTCTACCCCCACTCCTTCACTTGACTAGCCTTAGAAATGAAAAAAAGAAAAGAAAAAGGGTGGATTACAGAGCTTAAGATCTGTGCTTTGGTCCCCATATTTCCAGTCCTTTTCACCAATGCTTGGTAAATATGTAGGTTTTAAAAAAATTATATTTAATTAATTAATTAATTATTATTATTTTGAGATGGAGTTTCACTCTTGTTGCCCAGGCTAGAGTGCAGTAGTGCGATCTCAGCTCACTGCAACCTCCACCTCCCGGGTTCAAGTGATTCTCCTGCCTCGGCCTCCCAAGTAGCTGGGATTACAGGCATCCGCCACCACGCCCAGCTAATTTTTTGTATTTTTAGTAGAGACGGGGCTTCGCCATGTTGCCCAGGCTGGTCTTGAACATCTGACCTCAGGTGATACACCCGCCTCAGCCTCCCAATGTGCTGGGATTACAGGTGTGAGCCACCATGCCCGGCCCTTAATTATTTTTTTTAAAGCTATATGACAGTAACCAAAACTATATGATTGAGGAAATATTTGTAGAAATGATATATATGACAACAGTAGCAAAAAGGACAGGAGTAAATAAACAGAAGTCATATTTTTCAAAATTCTTTCACTTTATTAGAAGTATTATAAAATTAACTGTAAGTAGATTGTGGTACTTAATAATGAATGTTGTAAATCCTACAGCATACACTAAAAATAATGTAAAAATGTATATTTAAAAAGTCAATAGAGGAAATCAAACGAATATTTTATAACAACATCAGTTAACCTTATAGAAGACAGAAAATAAGGAAGACAGGAACAAAAATACAGGTGAGACAAACAGAAAAGACACTGCAAGTTATACCTGGGTCTTGATTTTCAAAATCTAGGCTAAGAATTTCCATCTTTTAATGGGGAGAAGTAATCTATTTATAACAAATATAATTGTCAATTAAGTTAGGCTTAAGTCCTATTAAAATATATAGATTTTTAGCCTGGATAAAAATATATGGCTCCATTATATCCTGTCCATAAGAGAAAAACTTTTTGTTAAGAAAATACAGATCGATTGAAGCAAAATAATGGAAAAAATTATACCATGCTTTCAATAAATTTAGGCAATATGGAGTGCCTATATTAATACCAGAAAAAAATAGACCTCTATGCAAACAGTAGTATCAGATATAAAGAAGAATATTACATAATAATAAACTGCTGATTCATTAAGGAAGTATAACAATTATATACGTGGGAAGGTGGAGCAAGATGGCAGAATAGAAGGCTCTACCGATTGTCCCCACCACGCTGCAAGGACACCAAATTAACACCTATCTACACGAAAAAAAAATATCTTCAGAAGAATCAAAAATCAGGTGAGCAACTCAGTACCTGGTTTTAACTTATTGCTGAAAGAGGCACTAAAGAAATAGAAAAAACAGTCCTGAATCCCAATGCCTTCCTCCCTACCCACAGAAACTGGCAGTGTGGTGTGGAGAGCATCTCTCAGTGCTGAGGGAGGAGAATACAGCAATTGTGAGGCATTGAACTCAGTGCTGTTCTTTTAGAGCAGAAAGGAAAATCACACCAAACTTAGCTGATGTCCACCCACAAAGGGAGCATTTAAACCAGCCCCAGCCAGAGGGGAATTGCTGATCCCAACAGTTGAAACTCGAGTTTCTGCAAACCTCGACGCTGAGGTCTACAATGCTCCATGTCTCCAAGTAAACTTGAAAGGCAGTCTAGGCCATAAGGACTGCAACTTTTAGGCAAGTCCTAGTGCTAAACTAGGCTCAGAACGGTGGACTGGGCAGGTGCAGTACATACTGAGACACCAGCTGGGACAGGGCTGCACAGGGTAGAGGTAATGCTAGCACTCCCTGAGCCAGACACCACCACCTCTCCCTTAACCCTAGGCTACACAAGTCTCTCCAAAAGAGACCCCTTTCTTCCACTTGAAGGAGAGGAGAGGACAGAGTGGGGAGGACTTTGTCTTGCAACTTGGATATTAGCTCAGCCACAGCAGGATAGAGCAATGATCAGAGTCAAGAAGCCCTTGTTCTAGGCCCTAGGTCCCAAACACTTCTAGACATACCTTGGGCCAGAAGGGAACTCACTGCCTTAAAGGAAAGGACCCAGTCCTGGCAGCATTCATTATTTGCTAACTGAAGAGTCTTTGAGCCCTGACTGACCATTAGTGATACACAGGTGCTATGTCTTGGGCCTTGGTTGAGTCTCTGAGCCTTTCTGACTTCAGGTGAAACTCATCATCTTACTAGCTTGGATGGCTATGGGTCAAAACTCCCTCTGCTTGAGAAAAGCAGAAGGAAAAGTAAAGTCTTGCACCTTAGGTACAAGCACTGCCACAGGGGGGTAGAGCACCAAGTGGTCTCTTGGGGTCCCTGATTCTAGCACTTGTCTCTTGGATGGCATTTCTGGACCTGCCCTGGGCCACAGAGGAGCTCACTGCCCTGAAGGATAAGTCCCAGGCAAGGCAGCATTCACTACAAGCTGACTTAGAGCCCTTGGGTTTTAAGGGAACATTGGAGATAGTCTGGCAGTACTCCTTGTGGCCTGGGATGGTGGTGACAATGGGGTGAAGCTCCTCTGCCTTTGGAAAGGGGAGGAAAGTGTGAGAAGGACTGCATCTTGTGGTTTGAGTGCCAGCTCAGCCACAGTACAATAGAACACCAGAGAGACTTCTAAGATTTTTGACTCTAGTCCCTGAACTACCAGACTGTAGCTCTGGACCCACGTGGGGCCTAGGGGACCTTGCCATCCTGAAGAAAAGGACACAGCCCTGGTTGGCTTTGCCAGTGGCTGATTGTGTAGTGCCAGGGCCTTGAATGAACATAGGCAGTAGCCAGGGAGTGGCTACAGCAGGCCTTGGGCGAGGACTGGTGCTGTGCTAACTTTAGATCTGACCCAGTGCAGTCATAGTAGTGGTGGCCACAGAGGTGCTTGTGTTATTCCAACTTTAGGTGGCTTAGAACAGAGAGACTCTGTTCGTTTGGAAGAAATTAAGGAAAGAGAACAAGAGTCTCTGCCTGGTAATCCAGAGAATGCTCCTGGATCTTGTCCAAGACCATCAAGGCAGTACTTCTATGAGTCTGCAAGAACCACAGTGTTACTGGGCTTGAGGTGCCCCCTAAATCAGATACAGCTTAGATTATAACACCTAAGCCCTTTGAAATATCTGGAAAGCCTTCCCAAGAAGGACAGGTACAAATATGCCCAGACAGTGAAGACTACAATAAATACTGAGTTCTTCAATGCCCAGACACCAAAGAACATCTGATAGCATCAACACTATCCAGGAAAACATGACCTCACCAAATGAACTAAATAAAGCACCAGGGACCAATCCTGGAGAAACAGAGATATGTGACCTTTCAGAAACAGCATTCAAAATAGCTGTATTGAGGAAATTAAAAAGAAATTCACAATAAGACAGAGAAGGAATTCAGAATTCTATCAGATAAATTTAACAAAGATAATGAAATAATTAAAAAGAATCAAGCAGAAATTCTGAAGCTGAAAAATGCAGTTGGCATACTGAAGAATACATCAGAGTCTTTTAATAGCAGATGTGATCAAGCAGAAGAAAGAATTAGTGAGATTGAAGACAGGGTATTCAAAAATAAACAGTCAGAGGAGATAAAAGAAAAAAAAGAATAAAAAACAATGAAGCACGCTTACAGGATTTAGAAAATAGCTTCAAAAGGATAAATCTAAGAGTTATTGGCCTTAAAGAGGAGGTAGAGAAAGAGACAGGGGTAGAAATTTTATTCAAAGGAATAATTACAGAGAGTTCCCAAACCTAGAAAAATATATACATATCCAAGTACATGAAGGTTATAGAACACCAAGCAGATTTAATCCAAAGACTACCTCAAGGCATCTAATAATGAAACTCTCAATGGTCAAGGATAAAGAAAGAATCCTAAAAGCAGCAAGAAAAGAAACAAATAACATATGATGGAGCGCCAATAAGTCTGGCAGCAGGCTTTTCAGTGGAAATTTGCAGTCCAGGAGAGAGTGGTGTGCCATATTTAAAGTGTTGAAGGAAAAAACTTGTACCCTAGAATACTATATCTGGTGGAAATGTCCTTCAAACACAAATGAGAAATAAATACTTTCTCAGACAAACAAAACCTGAGGGACTTCATCAATATCAGACTTGTCCTACAAGAAGTGCTAAATCAAAAGAAGAAGACATCAGTGATCAATAAGTAATCACCTGAAGGTATAACACTCACTGGTATTAATAAGTATACAGAAAAACAGAATATTATAACACTGTAACTGTGGTGTGTAAGCTACTCTTATCCTAAGTAAAAAGACTCAATGAAGAACCAATCAAAAATAATAACTACAGCAACTTCCCAAGACATAGTCAGCACAATAATATATAAATAGAAACAACAAAAAGTTTAAAAGCAGGGTGGGCAATGAAGTTAAGGCATAGATTTTTTATTTGTTTTCTTCTTGCATGTTTCTTTGTTTATGCAAACAGTGGTAAGTTGTTATAGCTTAAAATAATGGGTTATAAGATAGCATTTGCAAGCCTCATGGTTCCTTCAAGCCAAAAAACATACAATGGAGACACAAAAAATAAAAAGCAAGAAACCAAGTCATAACACCAAAGAAAGTCACCTTCACTAAAGGAAGATGGGAAGGAATGAAAGAAGGAAGACAAGATCACAAAACAACCAGAAAACAATAAACAAAATGGTAGGAGTAGGTCCTTACTTACCAATAATAACATTGAATGTAAATGGACTTAATACTCCAATCAAAAGACATAGACTGGCTGAATGGAAGAAACAAGACCCATTGGTCTTTTGCCTCCAAGAAACACACATCACCTATAACAACATAGACTCAAAATAAAGGGATGGAAAAAGATATTCCATGTTGATGGAAACCATAAAAAAAGTTAGAGTCATACATATATCAGACAAAATAAATTTCAAGACCAACACTTTGAGAAGAGGCAAAGAAGATCACTATATAATGAAGAAGGGGTCAATTCAGCAAGAAAATATAATAATTTTAAATATACATGCAACCAACACTGGAGCACCCAGATATGTAAGGTAAATATTAGAGCTAAAGAGAGATATAGAACCCAATACAATAATAGCTGGAGACTTCGACACCCCACTTTCAGCATTGGACATATCTTCTAGACAGAAATTCAACAAAGAAACATCAGACTTAATCTGCACTATAGACTAAATGTATCTAGTGGATATTTATAGAACATATAATCCAATGGCTGCAGAATACACATTCTTTTCCTCAGCACATGGATTATTCTCAAGGATAGGCCATGTGTTACATCACAAAATAAGTCTTAAAATATTAAAAAATTGAAATAATATCAAGCATCTTCTCTGACCATAATGGAACAAAACTAGAAATTAATAAAAAGAAGAATTTGGGAAGCTATATTAATACAAGGAAATTAAGCAATATGCTCCTGAATGACCAGTGGGTCAATAAAGAAATTAAGAAGGAAATTTAAAAATGTCTTGAAATAAATTATAATAGAAACACAACATACCATAACCTATGAGACACAGCAAAAGCAATACTAAGAGGCAAGTTTATTGCTATAAGTGCCTACATCAAAAAAGAGGAAAAGCTTCAAAAAACAATCTAATAATGCATCCTAAAGAACTAAGAAGCAAGAGCAAGCCAAACTCAAAATTAGTAGAAAAAAAGAAATAATAAAGATCAGAGCAGAAATAAATGAAATTGAAATGAAAAAAAATCCAAAAGATCAATGAAACAAGAAGTTGGTTTTCAAAAAGTTAAACAAAATTGGCAAGACTTTAGTCAAACTAGGAAAAAAAGGAGAGAAGAGCCAAATAAATAAAATCAGAATTGAAAAGTAGACATTACAACTGATACTCCAGAAATTCAAAGGATCATTAGTGGCTACAATGAGAAACTATATGCTCATAAATTTGAAAATTTAGAAGAAATGGACAAACTCCTAGACACATTCAACCTAGCAAGATTGAACCATGAAGAAATCCAAAACCTGAACAGACCAATAACAAGTAATGAAATTAAAGCTGTAATAAAAATATTCCCGGTAAAGAGAAGCCTCAGACCTGATGGCTTCATTACTGAATTCTATCAAACATTTAAAGAACTAATACCAATTCTACTCGTACTCTTATTAATATTCTGAAAAATACAGGAGGTGGGACCACTTCCAAACTCATTCTACAAGGTCAGTGGTTACCCTGAGACCAAAATCAGACAAAAGCACATTAAAAAAGAGAAAACTATAGGTCAATATATCTGATGAATATTGATACAAAAATCCTCAACAAAATACTAGCAAGCAGAATTCAACAATACACAAAAAAGATAATTCATTACGTCCAAGTGAGATTTATCCCTGAGATGCAAGAATGGTTCAACATATGCAAACCAATCATGATACATCATATCAACAAAATGAAGGACAAAAACCATATGATCATTTCAACTGATGCCAAAAAAGCATTTAATAAAATTAAACATCACCACATGATAAAAACTCTAAAAAAAACTGGGGATGGAAGGAACATACGTCAACATAATAAAAGCCATATATATCAGACCCACAGCTAGTATCACACTGAATGGGGAAAAACTGAAAACCTTTCTTCTAAGATCTGGAACATGACAAGGATGCCCACTGTCACCACTGTTACTCAACATAGTATTGGAAGTCCTAGCTAGAGCAATCAGACAAGAGAAAGATATAAAGTGCATCCAAACAGTAAAGGAAGAAGTCAAATTATTCTTGTTTGAAATGATATGATCTTATGTTTGGAAAAACCTACAGACTCCACAAGAAAACTATTAAAACTGATAAGCAAATTCAGTGATATTGCAGGATACAAAATCAACATACAAAAATGAGTAGCATTTCCATATACTAACAGTGAACAATGTGAAAAAGAAATAAAAATATAACCCTATTTGCAATAGCCACACATACAATTAAATAACTAGGAGTTAACAGAAGAAGTGAAAGATCTCTGAAAACTATGAAACACTGATAAAAGAAATTGAAGAGAACACAAAAAATGGAAAAATATTTCACATTTGTGAATTAGAAGAATTGATATTGTTAAAATGGCCACACTCTCCAAATCAATCTACAGATTAAATGCAATCCCTATCAAAATACTAATGACATTCTTTACAGAAATAGAAAAAAAATCCTAAAATTTATATGGAATCACAGAACATGCAGAATAGCCAAATCTATCCTAAGCAAAAAAAAAAAAATAATAAAACTGGAAGAATCACATTACCTGACTTCAAATTATACTACAGAGCTATAGTAATCAAAATAGCATGGTGCTGGCATAAGAACAGATACATAAACCGATGGGACAGAATAGAGAACCCAGAAACAAATCCACACGCCTACAGTGAACTCATTTTTGACAAAAGTGTCAATAACTTACCCTGGGGAAAGGACAGTGTCTTCAATAAATGGTGCTGGGAAAGCTAGATCTTCACAGGCAGAAAATTGAAACTGGACCTCTATCTCTCATCATATACAAAAATCAAGTCAAAATGGATTAAACACTTAAATTTAAGACCTCAAACTCTGAAAGTACTACAGGAAAACTTTGGGGAAAATATCCAGGACATTGGTCTGGGCAAAAATGTCTTGACCAATACCCCAGAAGCATAGGTAACCAAAGCAAAACGGTAAAAATGGAATGACACCAAGTTAAAAAACTTCCACACAGCTAAGCATACAATCAAGAAAGTGAAGAAACAACCCACAGAATGAGAGAAACTATTTGCACACTTCCCATCTGACAGAGGATTAACAACCGGAATATATAAGGTGCTCAAACAGCTCTACAGGAAAAAAATCTAATAATCCAATAAAAAAAATGGGCAAAAGATTTGTATAGACATTTCTCAAAAGAAGACATACCAATGGCAAACAGGCGTATAAAAATGCTCAACATCATTGATCATCAGAGAAATGCAAATCAAAACTGCAGTGAGACATCATCTCACCCCAGTTAAAATGGCTTTTATCCAAAAGACAGGCAATAATGAATGCTGACGAGGATGTGGAGAAAAGGGAACCCTTGTACACTGTTGGTGGGAATGTAAATTAGTACAACCACTATAGAGAACAGTTTGGAGGTTCCTCAAAAAACAAAAAATTGAGCTACCATATCGTCTGGTAATCCCACTGCTGAGTACACAGCCAAAAGAAAGGATATCAGTATACCAAAGATATTTAAACTCCTTTGTTTATTGCAGAACTGTCAATAGGTTGTTGGAAGCAACCTAAGTGTCCACCAACAAATGAATGGATAAAGAAAATGTGGTACATATAGACATCAGAGTATTATTCAGCCATAAAAAGATTGAGATTCAGTTATTTGTAACAACATGGATACAACCGGAGATCATTATGTTAAATGAAATAAACCAGGCACAGAAAGACAAACATCATGTTTTCACTAATTTGTGGGATATAAAATAAAAACAATTGAACTTATTAACATAGAGAGTAGAAGAATGGTTACCAGAGGCTGTGATGAGTGGGGCAAGGCTGCGAAGGGAGGTGGGGATGAATAATGGGTATAAAAATTGTAGTTAGAATGAATAAGACCTGCTATTTGATAGCACAACAGGGTGACTATAGTCAGTACTAACTTAATTGTGCATTTTAAAATAAAAACAGTGCAAATGGATCATTTGTAACTCAAAGGATAAATGCTTGAGGGGATGGATAACCTATTCTCCATGATGTGCTAATTTCACATTGCATGCCTGTATCAAAATATCTTATGTACTCCATAAATATGTACACCTACTATGTTGTGGGTACAACTTTAAAAAAAAATTAAAATATATATGTGTATGTACTAATAACAGAGATTCAAATTCAATGAAAAAAAAAACCCACAAAATTTGACAGAACCAAAAAAAGAAATAGGCAATTCCAATAATTATATCACTTTTCTCTCATTAATGTAGAACAACTAGGCAAAGGAATCAGTAACTGTATGGAATATCAGGACAAAAATATCAGATACTTTCAGCTAACTAACATTAACAGAATACATTCAACAACTGCAGAATATACATTCTTTTTAAGTCAACATGGAACATTCACCAAGTAGTTGATGTGCTAGACATGTCTAAATAAATTTTAAAACCTTGCAGCATTGCTGACTATAATCTCTAACCACAATGGATGTAAATTAGAAAAAAATACGATGTCTAGGGAAGTCTGGAATATTTGAAAATTAAATAAGCAACTCTAAATAACATTAATATATGGGCTAAAGGTGAAATCACAAGAAATATTAAAAAACATTTTGAAGTGAATGATAATGAAAGTACAACAAATAAAAATTTGAGAAATGGAATGGCAAATTCATTTTCTTTCATGAGGGAGTAACTAATATAGAATTGCTCCTTTTCTGTAAATAATTAGAAAACTGGACCAAATATGTAAAACAATTATTTTTAAAGATTAGCCTATAGATAACAAAGGACTATTATTTTCTCAGCAAATGAGTTAAGCCCTACCAGCCAGAGGAAAAACAGGTATGTAAGGATGATCACAGATTTCTCTTCATAGTTCAGCATCAACTATGTGTTGTCTACATGAGATACACTTTTAATGTAATGACCCAGAAATACTTAAAAATAAAAGAATGGGAATATGTGTACCAGGCATTTAAAAACTATTATGAAATACCAAGGAGGCTGCAGCACCACTTCTGTGGTATTCCTGCCAAAAGTATGTATCGTGAATCTAATCATGGGGAAACATCAGACAACCCAAGGTAAGGGAAACCCTACAAAATGACTGACCTGTCCTCTACAGTAGCGTCAAGTTTATAAAAGTCAAGGAAAAACCGAAGAGTTGTTCCAGATGAAGAAAACTAAAGAGACCTTCAAGGGGTGATTCTGAACTGGAGCTTTTAAATATGTCTTGTTGGAACAATGGGTCAAACTTGAATAGGATTCAAAGAGGTGGCCTAAAGAGTTAAAAGACTTAAGTGATAGTATTGCATCAGTGTTAATCTTCTGACTTTGATGGCTGCATTTCATTATTGTGAAAGAATGTTAAATGTTTTTGTTCGTAGGAAATACACACTAAAGTAGTCAGGGTGTTGAGGCTTTAGGTTGATAATTTATTCTCGGATAGTTCAGGAAAAAATTCTTTCTGCTGTTTGTGCAACTTTTGTGTATGTTGGAAAATTTTTATATAAAAATCAACTTCAAAATTGGCCATATAAATGAATACCATTGAAATACCATTTAAATTATCAGTAGTAACATTAGATGCTAGAGATAGTGGAGTAATGCCTTCAAAATTCTCAGGGCAACTGCTGTTCATCACTGAATCATACCCAGATCACCTTTCAATCAAGCATGAGGGTAAAACAGCAACATTTTCAGATATATGAGAACTCAGAGTGCCCATTCCCTCTATCAGAAACTGGAGAATCAACCTTATGCAGATGAGGCGATAAAAAATGCATCCAGTCGTGGAGAGAAACAATAAAATGACAGTGTTCTGTTGGCCTAAGAAGTTAAAAAGAAGGGCCAAAAAGTAGCAGAATGGGTGTGCAGAGATATGTCTGGAAATTAGTATTTTCCAATGTAGATATTTTAAAATAGGTGCATGCATTCCTTTACTGATGATTTAAAAATTATATTTAATATGAATTTAAAGAAGTGAGTGGGGAAATGAAGATGGCAAGTAAAGGCTATTTTTTTTAAACAGCAAAATAAAGGAGAAAGCAGAGAAGGTAGTTAAAAAGGAATCTATGTTTGAGAGACTGTTTTTCCTGCTAAATTAAGAGAAATAAGCACGGTACTGTGATCTGAAGGAAAGCCAGAAACTGGGTGACCAAATAAAATGCACTAGAAAGGGTGCTTTTTCACTAAGGCTGGCAGAAAGGAGGTGATGTACCATGTAGATAGAAATAATTTGTAGTCTAGTGTGCTGCAGAGAGCTTTACTTTTCTTTATGCAAAGGCATATTCTAAGAAAAAATATAGGGCATAGATGGATAAAGAGGACTGCAAAGCTTTGCAAAAAGTTGAAATAACATCCGTGCCTCATAGTTGAGGGAGCTAAAAGAGGTACACACAGAAGAATTGCCCAGCAGCATGGATGGTCCTGCTGAGGAGGTGAACATGAATTTTTAACAGCATTAGCCACACATTTGTATAGTGCTTTTTAAAGTTTTTATTCAAATGTTTTTGGCAGCCTGGGTGTAGCTACTAAATTTACATTTGGGATTTGCCCAGTCTTGCAAACAAGTAATAACCCAGGGTATGGCATAAACTAAAAAGAAAAAAAAGAGAAACTATGCAACTATGTCAGGCAGAATTCAACTGGAGGTCAAAATTTGCTGAAATAGCAGGTAGAGTGGGATTAAAGGAGCCAAAAGTGGGGATTCTGTGAAGTTGTGGTCCACGAAAGAATGAGAGGAGGAGGGGAAGAAATTCAGAATTGAAATTGACTACTCAAAAGACTTGCTGGTGAAAAAAACTGCCAATAAAAAATCAAGCATCCTTGTATACAAAGAAGAAAATCAAAGAGAGATGCCTAGGGACCTTCAGTTGTTTTTAGGAAGTTCAGCTGGCCTAGAGCTTCTCGCTGAGTATCCTTGCATTCGTGGGGATGACAGTTTGCGACAAAGCAAACTTCCACCACATCAAACTACCTGTGGATGATAAACCAACTACGACGAAGTTGGCCTTTTCCAGGTTTCTACCTTGGCACCAATTTAACACTTGCGTCCTTTCTAGCAAGGTTGATTTTATTTATGTTTTTTATTTCCTCTGCATCTCAGTGATAGTTGTCTTGGCACACAGTCCCAGCTGCAGACAGCTTTTATTTTTAGGTTTCTCTATTCAGAAAGAGTAGTCCCTGTTTAGGGATTTCACTGTCATTCTAAGCTTTCCACTGAGCTACAACCCTGCAGCTTTCTTCAAATTCAAGTCACTGGGGAGGGCTTTTGAAATGCTCAAAGAACGAGACAACATTTTGTACAAAGGGGAAAAAGCAACCATAAAGATATTCCAGAAGCAAGTAGATACCATGAAAACGAATGGAAAAGAGAAGACAGTGACAGGAACCAAAAGGACAAAAGACAATATGTTGAATCTGTAATAAGCCAGCCAGAAGCCCCAGGGACAGTGGTAGGAACCTGCAGATAGAGGTTTGCACATAGGGAAAGAAATTCTTACTTCGTAATTCCCAAAAGCACCACCCAAGTTACTAGAGGTGACAAAAATACTTCCTCTTATTAAAATAAGGAAGTTATTTTGGGACCACATTATTAGTGAGCTGGTTAGTTTTAGAGAGCTCTTCTAGAAACTCATTGAGGTATGGATTTTCAAAGTAGTTAGGTAAATTATTTGAGAAAAATAACATTATGTTCAACCTAACTTACAAAAGGAATAGTATAATTAAACAGACTTGTGCCTGGGACTGAAAATATACTTAGTTAAGCATTGTCATATTTTATAAAGGATGTTAGAATCCCTTTACCCCGCATTTAGCAATCCTAGCTGTGATGCAAGATAGATTAATAGATAAGCCACAAAGTAATTGTAATCAAACATAAAGGTACAATTTAGGAAACGGGTAATGTACCTATAGATACCTAATCCAATATATACTTCATATGATGCCCAAATATGCCACATTTTTGGTCTATTAGAGGAGCATGAAACTAGTGATGGTCAGGAAATGATTGAGAAAGCAATTCCTAAGGCAGTTGCAAAGCTGTAGAAGGAAAGTCCTAGAAAGCTTTAATGTTTTGGGCTTGCAAATGGATCTCTTTGTCCTCAAATGTTTTAAGAATAATTTTTCAGTCATCATTTTGTAAAAACCAATGGCATTTTCGTTGAAAATATTTTGGCCTCTTGAGGTGGACTTGCAAAAAACACTGCAACAGCACTTTTGTACCCCCACTAACCATTTCGATGAACTCAGCTGTATCATCTCCTGCCCTCACCCACTGATTCACTCCTGGTTACTGCCCTCTGTTCTTAGCATATATGGTACCCTGCCATGGCTCATTCATTCTCAGCAAGGGGACA
Source organism: Symphalangus syndactylus (assembly GCF_028878055.3). Lineage (NCBI taxonomy): Eukaryota > Metazoa > Chordata > Mammalia > Primates > Hylobatidae > Symphalangus > Symphalangus syndactylus. The sequence goes on from NC_072424.2 coordinate 106,355,118, forward strand.
AGGAACTCAAGAACTAGCAGCACGAGAGCAAGTTGCCTCAGGCCAGGGTTCAGACCCGGCTATAGGTCTTGCCTTGTCTCCTCTCCACTTTCTCTATTTCTTTGGCTCTCCTGACAATTTCTTATAGCTTCCCTGTTTGAGCACACGTTTTGCTTTTCCCCTTGCATTTCTATTGATCCTCCAGAAGCTGTTTGCTGGGGCCTCTACAACTCCCAGCTTGCAATATTTATGTCCACTCTCTTGATACCTGTGTGTATCCATTTCCCTGACATTTTAAAATGTGTTTCTCTTCAGTTTAACTCTTCTCCTGACTACTACTTTGCCCTGTCCCTAGATATCCTGCCATAATTAATGTTGAATGAAAGAATCTAATCAACCAAGACTCGAAATTCATACAGACTTTGAAATGGGGACAAAATCTTACATTTGTTTCTAATGTGTCCCCATAGATTTGACTATCACCCTTTGTACAGGGGCATCAGTGGCATTAAGTGACAAATTACTTCTGGGAGTTGTAGGATGATTCTGTGTCAAGCTCTCCACTCAGATCCGATGAGTCACTAGTTCTTACTTATGAACGGGTATTAACTTGCTTCATTTGCAAACCCCAGAAAGAATTTTGGTCACAAGCCACAGTTACCATAAGAACCGGCTTTGGAATAAGTTAGGCTTTGGTTCCTATGCCAGCTCTCCCACATCATAACTTTGATCAGGATAGCAATAATAATAACATTTTCTCTCCCAAGACTTACCATAGAGTTTGGTACATAGAAAGTACTTAACTACTATGATGAGGCATAAAAATGTTTAATTAATCACCGAGATTTAAACTGACTTATAGAGGAACTTTCTTAGCAGGTACCCAGTTCCCCAAAGTTTCTCATGTCCATGGCACTCACTATCACCTTAGCAAAGGTTATCAGGATCTTCTTTTGACTGTGCTGTTCTCTCTGTACTTTTGGCTTCTTGGAAACACTGTCCCTCCTAACAGTCCATGCTGATGGTTTCCAGCTGGTGTGATCGTGTCTAGTCAGATGCTAACTTTCTGCTCCCCAGAGGTATGTCTCTCAAAGTTCATACCTGAGGAATCATTTGGAAAGATTCCTTCCTTCAATATTTCTGGCTGAGTCATGCATACCTCCTCATCAAAGACAAATAGAAAACAAGATCAATAGGAAAGCTCACTTATCTTACTGTCTGTACCTTTTCCTATTATGACTAGCCTCATAATCTTTAGGTTAGAATGACTTGCACTAACCTGTTCCTAGAGTCCCTTCCTTGTCCCTTGTAGCACTTGCCACTTGTGATTGCAACTGGTGGTTTTAAACATGTCTCCACTTCAAAACTCCAAGCTTTATGAAAACCAAGAAGATGTATGTACCATTTGACTATTGTTATATCCCCAGTTTCTAGCCCAGGGGTTGGCATTATCACATAGTGGTTAAGAGCTTGTGATCTGGAGCCAGCCTGCTTGGTTCATCTTACAACTCCACTCCATATTATTTATGTGAATTTAGGCAAGTTACTGAAATTACTCCTACTTCAGGTTACTTTCCTAAAAAGTAGGTATTTTCATAATAGTGTTTACCTCTTAGGAGAGATTAAATAAGTTAATATGCATAAGCACTTAGGACAATGCTTGGCACAGAGCAAATAACTATTAAAATAGGTACTCAGTAAATATTTGCTGGATTAACAAATGCCACGATAGGTCCAGTTGTCAGCATTTTGCAGACATCATTTAATCAACCCGAATAGTCCAGCGGCTCTAGAGTCTCTTGATTTCTTTTTTCGTGATTTTTTTTCATTTACTGCCTCTCAGGCTTTATTGCATTTGTGTCAAATCCACTTGTCTAAACATTTAAAAAAGCAAAACAGTGTTACATAGTTTTAAAAACCATTATAATTTGACTCTATGAGTTTCTAAAACTTCATATACAAGTGCTTAATTGTCTCATTCGAGGTTTTACATTGCTGATGAAATCCACTCACTTAAGAGGTAGGTAGTAATCCAGTGTGTGGGGTGTAAAGTGAAATGCTAGGGGTGTGTGTGTGTAGGTATGTTTGTTTATATGTGTGCCTGTGTATATTTTTATGTGTGTGTGTTAGGGGTAGCTGGCTATGCCAAAGGTGAATAAGATGAAGTTCCTGCTCTATAGAATCTTGAAATTTAATAAAAGAGATAACCATGCAAACAACTAACTAAATCACAAGGCACAATCCTCTGTGAGCCTGTGAGTATCTGCATCCTGCTCTGGGAAAGTTAATAATCTCTTTTTGTGTCTACGATTGTACCCAGGCTGGCATCTGAGTTAGATCGTAGGCTCCTAACGTTTCACTTTATCAGTTCGTATAATGCCCCACATCTGTGTGAGCTAAAAAAAAAAAATGTTGCTATTAGCACAATGTGAAAAGAATGTTTTTTTTTTTCCCTGAAAGGACAAAAGTAGTGCCATAAAGCTATAGAATAGGCAAGTCTCTCAGTCAAATGAGTTTCCCTAAAAGGATTTCCTAAGGAACATCTTAAGGTATTTAAATAAACAAACAAATAAGACAACTGAGTAGAGTTTAAGTCTGTGCCTTTTCCTTATTCTCTAGTCCTGGTTCTTTTGACGCAAAGTGAAACATTTTTGGGGTTATTTCCACCCCCGCTCTGTCATAATATTAAGAGAATTCTCAGAGGGGAGACTATAGAAGTCTGTCAGCAGCTGACTATTCTGGCAGGAAGACTATTCTATAAAAAAAAGAAGAAATGGATTTCCTCTCCTTGTAGTTCAATATTTTCTTCCTCTACACATTGGTTAAATTCCTCCATCCCATTTCCTTGAAAATGTCAGGGTTGGGCTGCCCCAATCTCAGACAGCTCTCTTCATTATGATTATCAGTGTTAATGCCATGTCATTAATCCTCATGAGTATATGGAGACCTCACACTGAATGAATGGGGAAGGTCACCATGGAAACATCTGTCTCCATAGATGACTCACGGCACCCCCATAACTGCTGAACCACATCCGGTCTCCCAAATGCACTGGATGAAGCCACAAATTTGGCATTTCCTACAGGACCATATTCTGTTTAAAAGCTATTAAAAATCTATGCCGGGGAAGCATTTTTCAGACTCATGGTAATAATACTCTTTGCAATGTGTTTAAGTGGGTGATGCTATGCAATTAGTTGTTAACACCTTTTAATAAATGCACACAGTAAACATTACCTGTGGTTTTTCAGCTCCCGGTTTCTTTGCAGTGCTGTCATCTCTGGAGACAGGCGCTGGCAGAGAGAAAAGTGCCCATGTAGAAAATAAGCAAAACACCTGCATTCTCACATTTCAGAAATGATCCTCCTTAGGGGTTAGTGTGGTCTATCAACCTGCATCACAGTGAAGTGGAGGGGAATAAAATGGTCTTTGCTGGATTTATTTTTTTGGCTGCCTCAATGAGAAAAGCAAGCAAGATAACTCATGTAGAAAAATTACATTTGAGGATTGCAGACTTCTCACTTAGCCTTATCGTGGAACGGCAGGATATCAACATTTCCTAGATGGAAAATTAGGTCTATATTGGGAGATATCAGGCTTAAGTAAAATCACATGAGAACTACTGTGTATATCCCAGTCACCTTGGCACAGCTACGCTGAGCAATCTTTCTAGGGTTGCTATGTTCAGAGTTGGCCGTAACTACACACACCGTAAGCCCAGTTGGAAAAGCAAACAAGGGAGTGAAAAAGGGAACAGACTATTTCCCAGGCTGTACACATTTGCTGAATCTTCACAGAGGCAGGTTGTCATTTCTTGTTTATTTCTTGAATCCTATATGGAAACCTTGAACTTGAGTGATAATAATAGTAGACATTTGCTAACTCTACATATATTAGCTCATTTGTTTCTGTAAATGATCATATAATGTGGGTAGCATTCTTTACTTCATTTGACAGATTAAGAGACTGAGGCATGGAAAAATTAAGTGATGTTACCATGGTCACATATCTCTTAAGTAGCTGAGGCGGGACATGAACCCAGGCATCTGGCATCCAGAGTTTATTTCCTTTAACTTTAAGCCACATATTTACCTCTTGTAGAGTCATATTTATTCGTTTTCTCTCCTCTTGTTTCCTCTCCTCTTTCTCTCCCTCTCTCTTTCTTACCATTTTTCTACTACTCTTTCACACCTGCCCCCAATCTTTCCCCTCAAGCCCACACCCACTTCCCACTTCTCTCCTCTCTCGTCTCTCTCTCCCTCTCTGTTGATGGAAGTGATGGGCCCCATCTGGGTCCACCAGCTGGCCCGAGACAGGGGATTTTGGCCTCTCCCAAACTAAATCATACTTGTAAAGCAGCAAAAGCTACTCCCTGCTTCCAGATCTCCCCTTCCCACTGACCCTCCCTTGTTCCTCTGTCGCCTTCCTTCTTTTGCATAGGCTTCCAGTTCTCTTGTACTCTTCTCCCACGGTTTTCTCAGGAAAGAATGGGTTTTCTTAAAGTCATCTGATATGGTTTGACTCTGTGCCCCCAACCAAATCTCATCTTCAATTGTAATCCCCAGGTGCCGAGGGAGAGGGTTGATTGCATCATGGGAGTGGTTCCCCCATGCTGTTCTTGTGATCGTAAGTGAGTTCTCACGAGATCTGGTGGTTCTATAAGACAGTTTCCCTGCTCTTGATTGCTTCTCTCTCCTGCCACCGCGTGAAGAAGGTCCTCGCTTCCTCTTGTCTCCTGCCATGATTATAAGTTTCCTGAGGCCTCCCGAGCCATGTGGAACTGTGAGTCAATTAAACCTCTTTTGTTTATAAATTACCAGTCTTAGGTAGTAGCTTTATAGTAGTGAGAGAATGGACTCATGCATTATCGTATAGTAAATTCAGTCTCTTCATTTACATTGAAGTTCCCACTTTATGAACATTTGCTTTTTAAAAAAACTTTGTTATTGAAGTACAGTTTACCATATAAATGGTGTCGTGGATTGAACTCTGTCCCAAAATTCATATGTTGAAGCCTTAACTCACAATGTGACTATATTTGGAGATAGAGCCTTTAAAAAGGTAATTAAAGTTAATTAAGGCCTATAGGGTGGGACCTTAATTGAAGATGACTGGTACCCTTATAAGAAAAGGAAGTGACACATGGACATGTATAAATAAAGAAAAGGCCATGTGAGGACACAGTGAGAAGGTAGTCAGAGACCTCAGGACAAACCAAACCTGTTGACATGTTGATCTTGGAATTCCAGCTTCCAGAATTGTGAGAAAATTAATTTGTTGTTGAAGCCACCTAGTCTATGACATTTTGTTATTGCAACACTAGCAGGTTAATACATATGGGGAAATACACAAAAATACTCAAATCTTAAGTATTCAGCTTTATGGATTTCTACGTATTTATAAACCCATGAAATCACTGCAGATCAAGAAATAGAACATTTCCAGTACCCCAGAAACCTCCCTCCTTGCCCCTTCCCACTCACTTTAGCAGTCTGTGCCCGATTTTCAGATCTGCTTCCCTGCAGAGAGAGTTCACTTAGGCCCTTCTCTCTCATGTGGAAGAGCTTTTCTTCTGCAAGTGCCCCTGTGCCTGGGTCTGGATATGAGAGTCAATTTTGGGAGTCAGGGTTGGCAGGGCCACTTGGCCAAAGAACTAAGGCAACATTTTCCAAGCTATTTTCACAAGTGATAAAGATGACACTATAATCTTCATCTGATTTCTGCATCTATTTCTCAATTGTTTCTGAACTAGGGAGGGGAAAAGGGTATCATTATCCCCTTGATACATAACATCTTGGTGGTTGGCTGTGTTCAAGTTTGGAATTTTTAAAAATAACCTATTTTTATTATAAAACATTTCAAACATTCAAAACATTTCAAACATTCAAAAATGTATATAGTAATGTAATGAACTACCACCTGATTTCAATAAATAAAGACGATTTTCCATATTTGCCTTTGAAAAACATTTTAATTTAAACTACTTTAGTAAATTAGAGTTTCTTCTATTATTCTTGAAACCTAAAGGCTCTGGGTCTTTTGAACAAATAATGCCTCTAACAATCAAATAAAAATCACAACATGACACAAAGCTCTCATAATTAATTCTACTTTTTATCTAATGCACTTTCCATCATGTTGCATACCATCTGTTAACTAATGAAATGCCCTAAGGCTCAAATTGATAAATATAAAAATCTCCCTTTCTTTGATATGTGATGGAGGATTCCACGCTGATTTGGATTAGATCTTTGATGAAGTAGTAGAGGCAACTGAAAGTTTAAGCAAATTTGGGGTTGTCCTACATCACTAACATCATCCCCCTGGCAGGAATGGGTCTTGGGATCCATTTACTTTCCCTTCTCTCCAACCACATATATAGGAAGAGCACCTGATGGATCACACCTTGATGATCAGGCAGCTACACCAAATGGTTACAGAAAATATGAATAGGTTTGAGAGGGGAAGAGCATCATAAATTCCTCAAAGAATTGCTGTATGGGTTTAGAGGTGACAAAGCTATTACTGGTGAAGAGTCATCACGGAAAGTCCTGTGTCCTGAATGAAAATGCTCAAAAAATGAGAAAACTGGGACTTCAAAGATAGGCATAAACAAATGGACGCATATTACAAGTGAACCAGGCAGAACATCAAATTCAGGCCAGGGTTAGTTATTGTTTTGGAGGAATTATCTAATCTAGGGCAGTGAACGTGAACAGCTATGAATGATTTTGAACATAAAGAACTCATTGACTTCATGTGCTCACTCCAGAGATCTAAATAGCATGTTTGAAAAACAAATGGCCAAGTCGGGAGAGAGGGAGAGAGGCAGAGAGGCAGAGAGGGTGGGTGGGAGGGAGGGAGGGAGAGAGAGAGGGAGGATTAAGTACTGAAAGTGGTGAGAGCCCTACATTAGGTTGAGAAGAAACAAGACATATTAAGAAAGAAGTTAAACTGTTAATGGGAACATGTCTTGATTTTCTTGTGTGATTCTTTTAATTCTTTAGAATTATCAATATGAATGATAAACCACATGCATCCAGTAATAAAAAATCCCAGTCTACAGCTGCTGAGGAAGTTCAAACCCCATTTTGGTGTTGGAGTGAGATACTTCTGCCAGCATCATTCAGCAGTAGTTTTGCAAGGACTTACATTGGGGTCACATCCTTAGTCTCAATCCAGCCCTCATATCCACCTACTCTTAGGAGAAGGGGGAACTTACCTGATTGGTGGGTTTAGGATTAGTTAGATATAATCAATGCAGCCCATTCCTCTCTCTTTTTCTTGAGTCTGTATGCTGGGAGAAGGGATGTATTGTGTGCTCTTTACCATTTGATACGACCCTGCTACAGTGTGGTAGGTCTGCCGCTTTCTGGCTGTACTTACGGACAGAAGGGAAGGGGTAAATTTGTTCATTTCAGAGGTGAAGTCTTAGCAAGTTCACACTGCCAGTGTCTAAGCCATAGTCTCCAATCACTTCTGTTAGTAATAAAAGTGTATTTTGTTAGTAATATACCTTTTGTCACTTTTGTTAGTAATAAAGGTATATTTTGATGTTATCCCAAAGTTGAACATGGAGGAAAGATATGTTTTTCAACAATACTTTCAGCAGTATTCTGCTCTATTTCCTAAATGACTGGATGGAATTAAAATAAATTTGCAATGATGTACTAATATAAATAAATGAAGTATCAGTAATGAATATACGAATTAAGTCAGAGCATGTAGCCTTGAACAAGCTGGGGAACAGAATATAAGGTCTTACATAATCATACTAATGGCTAATATTTACTGTTTATTCTGTCCAATTAATTTTGGTAATATTGTGAGCCCCATTTTTTGTGAGTCCCAATATTGTGAGATGACAGCCAAAAAGACGTGGAGACTGGATTCACAATCAAGGGCTTGATCTCAGAGTGGGTTCTCTTAGAATATACTGGAAATTTATTAAGAGAAATTTGTCTCTGAACTTCCTTGAAAATAGAACTTTTGTTACCAGTGCTAATACTTCTTTCCTTTTTCCTTTTTATATTGAGATATATTACCAGGAGAAAAATAAATTATCTGTTAGGACATCCTGCAAAAGTATACTCCAAAAAGTTTCCCCCAATTTATCCTGCCAGTAAGGGGACATAAGTGTACACATTTTAATCCACCTTGGATTAAAATTTGTTTAAATTAAAATGTATTTTAAAATAGGCTGTTGTCACTTTTTATATTTAATTTTAGTCAGGAGAGTCTGTGGTCATCCACAGTATCAAGCAGCCTCAGAACTTCATCGACTTAAAACAACTTAGATGTAAATTTTGCTCAAACTACATATTTTTTTACAGGCTAGATGGGTGCTCTGTCCTCTATCCTTTCTCTAGAATCCCACGCAGAAGAACTGTATAGGGTTTTGCATCTGCTATTCAATGTTCTTTTCCAGAAGTAAAAAATATCACTTAGTTCACAATCCATTAGTCATAACAAGTCATCTGGCTTCACCCACTTACAAGTTGCCTAGAAGTGCAAATCTACCATGTACCAAAAAGGAAGAAAGCTAGACAACACTTTGTGATCAGCACTAGGATTGCTATGTGTTTTTACAAGTTTTATAGCTGGAAAATGGCAACTAGCCTTATCCGGCATTTACATTACAAGAGAGGTTATGCAATTATTTTCTTTTTTTGTGAATTGTTTGTGCATGCCCTTTTTTTGTCTGACATATTAAAATGGGTATGTTGGCAGAGTCCAGTAGAAAAGTTGGTGGAGGAATTTAAGTTGTTCTCAAGTAATCAACAAGGATTATCCATTTCTACTCCCTGCTCCTTACCCGCTGCTGTCTCCCTTATCCTTTGGAACTAAGAAGTTCTATATAGGAAAATATTCTGGAGGGCGGTGGTTACCTCATCTGTAACACACTATAAGCAACATGTCTTAGAATGGTTTCCGTGGGGGCATTGATCATTTAGTGTTTCCTAACCTGTGATTGATTCATAAGTACATCAATATCACATGTCAGGCTACTTCAGGTACTCTGTAAAAGATACCTATTTTTCCAAGGTGTATTTCTTAGGCCTCTCTCAATTTGAAGTGAAATAATTCCAATCTGAACCAGTTAAAAAAAACAAAACAGTGTGTCCTCAAGTAAAAGTTATAGGGGTTTCCTAGGTTTAGGCCTGGCTGGATATGTGAAGTCAAATAATAACATCAGAACTTACTCATTTACCACTAAGACCAAACTGGGAAGTTATTTGAGTCTTCACTTCCTCATCTATATATCGGGGATAATTATTATTTTTCTCCTGTACTTGTTGTGAGGATTCTTTCATTAATTCATGCAAAACTTTATTTTTGAGGTGGAGTTTCACTCTTATTGCCCAGGCTGGAGTGCAATGGTGGTGCAATCTCGGCTCACTGCAACCTCTGCCTCTCGGGTTCAAGCGATTCTCTTGCTTCAGGATCCCAAGTAGCTGGGATTACAGGCGTATGCTACCATGCCTGGCTAATGTTTTGTATTTAGTAGAGATGGGATTTCACCATGTTGGTTAGGATAGTCTGGAACTCCTGACCTCAGTTGATCCACCTGCCTCAGCCTCCCAAAGTGCAGGGATTGCAGGTGTGAGCTACTGCACCCAGCACATGCAAAACTTTTAATACAATGCCTAACATAGTAATAGAAATGGAAGATAACTGCCTACTATTGTTCTTACTACATCTACTATTACTGTTTATTCTTATGTATAGATTGTTCAATACACTGAAATGACCTAACTGCATCTGTCATTTGGAGATTTGAATTTAGCTTAACTATTATCTTTAGACTTTATTATTGACATATAGATGAAGCTGATGGGTATGAAAGATTTGAAATATGTTTTTCAAATATGTCTAAAGCAGATTTCAGGAAGAGACTAGAAAATAGACTTGCCAGATTCCACATATCTCAATGCTGTGTGGAATTTTTTTTTTAATTCTTTTTAAATTTGAGGTGGAGTCTCGCTCTGTCACCAGGCTGGAGTGCAATGGTGTGCTCTTGGCTCACTGCAACCTCTGCCTCCCCGGTTCAAGTGATTCTCCTGCCTCAGCCTCCTGAGTAGCTGGGGCTACAGGTACATGCCACCACACCTGGCTAATTTTTGTCTTTTTAGTAGAGATGGGTTTCACCATGTTGGCCAGGATAGTCTCAATCTCCTGACCTCGTGATCCATGTGCCTCTGCCTCCCAAAGTGCTGGGATTACAGGTGTGAGCCACCGCTCCTGGTCTGAGTGTGTGGAATTTGACACACCTATGTGGTAACAAAATGGATATATACAGTTTACAGCTGGAACTCTGATTCTGTACAGAGGTCATGACAGAGGTCAGGATAATAAATGTTAATTGAAGAGTCATTTGTTTATGTCAGAGATCTGTTATGTGGTATTAAATATATCCATAATGTTATGCAAGAATGGATTGTGTATTTTTTTCCTCCTAAATAGACCTTAATAAATGGGCTGCTTTAAATATTACATAAAAAGAAATTGAATTTTAAAGAATAAATTTGCTTAACATGACAAATATCAAACGGAACTGAGGAGCAGCTACTTCTTTGGCCATTCCAATTCTTCATTCAGTATGTGTGCACACACCTATTCCTCATTTGTTTGGGTCACTTGCTTCCCCTCTGGAGAAATTTGAGCACTGAGTCTGATCAAGGGTAATAGAGTCCTTGACAAAGTTCATGGCTAAGGCCAGAGACCTAAGTGAGGTTGCCATTTGGAAACAGAAGAAAAGGGGGACAATTATGGAAGTGGGGAGAATAGCCATCCAAAGAAACTGAGAAGAATCAGTAAGAACAGTAGGAGAGAGCAGTTTCACCCAAGTCGAGGTAGGAGATAGTGTTATCTTTTTATTTACATTATTATTATTTTTTAATTTTAGAGATGAAATTTTGTCCTGTCGACCAGCTGGAGTGCAGTGGTGGGATCATAGCTCACTGCAGCTGCCTGGGCTCAAGCAATATTCCTGCTTCAGTCTCGGTAGCAACTGGGACTATAGGTGCTCACCACTGTGCCTGGTTAGTTTTTTTAAGTCTCTTTATAGAGAAGAATAATCAGTGCCATGTTCCCAGATAAATCTAATAGACTTAGTGAAAATAATCTATGAATTTCATCAATTAGAAGATAATGACATACAATGAAAGCAGTTTCACTCTTGTGATAGGGCAGAAATGTACAATACTTTCTGTCTATGATTTTGCCTATTCTAAGTAGCTCATGTAAGTGGAATCATATGGTATATGTATTATTGTGAGTGGTTTACTTCATTTAGCACAACACCTTCAAGGTTCATCCATGTTGTAACATATATCAATATTTCCTTTTTAATTTTTTTTAATGTTTTTATAGATGCGGTCTCAGTATGTTGCCTAGGGTGACCTTGAATTTCTGAGCTCAAGCAGTCTTCCCACCACAGCCTCCCTAGGAGCTGGGACTACAGGCATGTACCACATTTTGCTTTTCCATTCATCCCATTGGTGTACACTGGAGTTACTTCTGTGTTTTAGCTATTGTGAATAATGCTGTTGTAACATGGATATGTAAATATCTCTTCAAGATTCTGTTTTCAATTCTTTGGGGTGTATACCAAGAATCGGAACTTCAGGATCATGTGATAATTGTATTTTTAATTTTTGAGGACTTGCCATACTGTTTTCCACAGTGGCTATAACATTTTGCATTCCAGCAACAGTGCAGAAGAGTTTCAATGTCTCCACATTCTTGTCAACATATTATTTTCTATGTTTTTAAAAAGTTTTCCTGTAATCCCAGTACTTTGAGAGGCTGAGATGGGTGGATTGCGAGGTCAGGCATTCAAGACCAGCCTGGCCAACATAGTGAAACCCCGTCTCTACTAAAAATAATAAATAAATAAATTAAATAAATACATAAATAAATAAATAAAAATAAAATAAAAAAAAGCTGGGCATGGTGATGGGGCCTGTAATCCCAGCTACTTGGGAGTCTTAGGCAGGAGAAGTGCTTGAACCTGGGAGGCGGAAGTTGCAGTGAGCCCAGATCATGCCACTGCACTGCAGCCCAGGTGACAGTGCGAGACTCCGTCTCAAAAAAAAAAAAAAAAAATTTTTTATAGTATCCCTCTTAACAGGTGTGGGGTGTTATCTCATTGTAAGTTTTGGTTTGCATTTCCCTAATGATTAGTGATGCTGAGCACTTTTCATGTGCTTATTGGCCGTTTATATATCTTCTTTAGAGAAGTGTCTACTGATGTCCTTTGCCCACTTTTAAATCAAATTGTTCCTTTTTCATTGTTGAGTTTTAGGAGCTCTCTGTATATTAATATCTTATCAGATATATGATTTGCAAATATTTTCTTTTATTCTGTAGTTTGCCTTTTTACTCTGTTGATAGTCTTTAAAAATATATGTTAAAAATTCTAACCAGCTTAATATATTATTGACAAATAAAAGTTATATATATTTGTGGTATGCAACATGATATTTTGATATATGCATACAGTATGAAATGATTAAATCATGTTAATTGACATATCCATTGCTTCACATAATTATTCACAAATTTTTTTCCTTTCCATAAATTTCAATTTGTCTGTTTTTTTCTTTTGTAGCCTGTGCCCTTAGAATCATATCCAAGAAATAATTGCCAAATCCAATGTCATAAAGCTTTGCTGTATGTTTTTTCTTAAGAGTTTTATAGTTTAAGGTTTTAAATGTAGATCTTTGATCCATTTAAATAAATTTTTGTATATGGTGTTAGGCAAGGGTCCAGCTTCATTATTTTGCATGTGGATATTCAGTTTTCCCAGCACCAGTTGTTGCAAAGACTCTTTTCCACATTGAATGGTCTTAGCTCTCTTGTGAAAATCATTTACCATATATATGAGGGTTTATTTCTGAATTATCTATTCTACTCCATTGGTCTATGTCTTCCATTGGTCTATATCTATGTTTGTGACTGTACTACACTGTTGTGATTACTGTAGCTTTGTGGTAAGTTTTAAACTCAGGAACTGTGACTCAGATTTGTTCCTTTTTCAAGATTGTTCTGGCTATTCAGGGAACTTTGATAATTCCATATGAATTTCAGGATGAATTTTTCTATAAAGAGTATCATCAGGATTTTGATAGGATTATATTGAATCTGTAGATCACTTTGGGTAGTATTGCTATCCTAAAAATGTTGTCTTCTACTCCATAAACATAGGATGAGTTTCTATTTTTTTGTGCCTTTAATTTCTTTCAGCAATATTTTGTAGTTTTTCTTGTACGTGTCTTTCATCTCCTTGGTTAATTCCTATGTATTTTATTTTCATTCAGAAATATTTATTAGGTGCCCACTTTGTTCCCCATATTATCCCAGGGAGTTATTACAAAATGATGAGCAAGACAGACAAGGGCTCATGGGGCTTGCTCACGCATGTCTTTTGGTTTCACCAATTTATCTCCTGTGGCCTGTGGCAAATGTATCGTGTAATTATAGTCCATGAGCTTAGTATACCTATTTTCAGGTACTCAACTCAGCTGTACTTGTTGAAAAAAATGCCTGAAACTTGATTTGCTTGTGTGGATATTAAGAGTAAATCAACTATTCCATACATGTAAAGTACATTTTATTCTCCCTGTAAAACTCTCAATGTTTTTCTTCAAAATATACTTTATGATATATATATATTAACTATTATTTTAAGATAGTTGGGAAAATGAAGGGACCATAATTTAAAAGAGATGGAATATTTGATACATTATGTGGCTGCCTGTTTTTATTCTTGTCACCTAGTCTCAGTTTTTCAGGTTTTTAAAAATATTATAAATGCACACACATACACACAATTTCTTCTTAATCTGTGATCTTCCAGGTTTCTATTACATATATTAATCCATGTAAATTTTCCTAGTCTTTTTAAATTAAAGTCAATGACAAAAGGACCATTATGTGGACAACCAGTGGGAATGTTTCATTCACTCTTGTAAGTTACTTGTTTCCAGTGCAAAAGTTTAAAAGAAAGTCTTTTTATTTATTCAAAAGTTGAAGGGTTTTTTCTTTTTTTTTTTTAATCATTTTCTCTTCAGCACTGGAAACTGTCAGGAAAAGCAGTATATACCCCTAATGACTAGTTTAGAAAGAAATGTGTCATTGTTTTTAATAATTTGATACAGTACATAAATGTTGTTTTGTAAAGTCTAAATTCTACTATTAACTGAACAAAATATAAACCAGGAAATTAACATCAAAGAAATAACCACATTCACCTGTTCCTCTCGTCTCTAACATTCTGCTTTTCCTTTGCTCTATAGGGTAACCATGGTGAGAAAGATGTTGATGGCTTGGACGGAGAACAGGTACAAAAACTTCTCATTCTATATTCCGCCTCTACTAGTTTGACATTTACACATGTCATGATTAATCTAGAAACGTAAACATGCATATTTAATGTTTAAACTTTATCTACATTTGTTCTTATCCCAAATATACAAGAACCCTAGAAATCTAACTCGAATCAACCTCTCCCATATTACATTTCTTTCCATCTTATTTTTGTTAAATCTATCACTTAGACATTGTTATTATTATTGTTTTATATAGTCAATGCTTATTTAGCTCTACCATCATATTTCTCCAATTTTCTGGAAGATTAGAGAAGGATTAGTATTCATTCTTTAAATGTTTGGTAGAATTCTCTGAGGAAGCCATCAGGTCCATGGTTTTCTTCAAGAGATTTTTTGATTATTGATTCAATCTTCTTACCATTGATTCAATCTTCTTACCAGTTATAAGTCTATGCATATTTTCTATTTCTTCAGGATTTAGTTTTGCAGGTTCTGTGTTTCTGGAAATTTTTCCATTTTATAAAGGCTACCTACTTGTTGGCATACACTTGTTCTTAGTACTGTCTTATGTTTTATTTTTTATTTTTTTTGAGACCGAGTCTTGCTCTGTTGCCCAGGCTGGAGTGCAGTGGTGTGATCTTGGCTCACTGCAATTTCTGCCTCCTGGGTTCAAGTGATTATTCTGTCTCAGCCTCCTGAATAGCTGGGATTGCAGGTGTAGGCTACCATGTCCACCTAATTTTTGTATTTTTAGTAGAGACAGGGTTTTACCATTTTGGCCAGGTTGGTCTCAATCTCTTGACCTCAAGTGACCTGCCTGCCTTGGCCTCCCAAAGTGCTGGGATTACAGGCATGAGCCACCTCACCCAGCCTATTATTCTTTTTATTTATGTGAAATCATCTCTACTTTCATTTTTGATTTTATTAATTTAAATTTTTCTCTTTTTTCTTAGTTCATGTGGCTAAAATTTCATCAATTTTGCTAATCTTGAGGAATCAATTTTTGGTTTTATTGATTATTTCTCTGTTTATTTTATCTTTGCTCTATATTTCCTACTTTCTGCAAGTTTTGAGTTTAGTTCTTCTTTTTCTAGTTTCTTAAGGTATAAAGTGAAGTTGTTGATTTGAGACCTTTTTTGTTTTTTAATATTAAGTGTTTACAGCTATAGTTTTTTTCCTTTAGCACCACTTTTGCTGTGTACCATAAGTTTTGGTATGATGTAGTTTCATTTTTCATTTGTCTCTAATTATTTTCTAATTTCTTTTGTGATTTCTTTGACCCGTTGGTTGTTGAAGACTGTGCTGTATGATCCTTTTGTAGTTCACAAGCCTGATGATTGGGTTTTCATACACGTGGATGAGATGCACCTCCCTCAAACCTGGTTGTTACAACATAGGCATATTACTTGTCTGACATGAAAAAAAGGAAAAAGGAGTGTGCTGTGCAGTTTCCAGAAATTTGTGACGTTTCTAATTTTACTTGTGTTATTGAGTTCTAATTTCATCCTGTTATAATCAGAGAAGACAATTTGCATAATATTTATCTTTTATAATCCATCAAGAATTTATCACTTAACATATTGTGTCTGGAGTTGGTTCCTCCTGGTGGGTTTGTGGTCTCGCTGACTTCAAGAATGGAGCTGTGGACCTTCGCAGTGAGTGTTACAGCTCTTAAAGATGGCATGGACCCAAAGAGTGAGCACTAGTAATATTTACTGTGAAGAGCAAAAGAACAAAGCTTCCCCAGCATGGAAGGGGACCTGAGTGGGTTGCCGCTGGGGCTGGGGTGCCCAGCTATTATTCCCTTATTTGTCCCCACCCATATCCTGCTGATTGGTCCATTTTTACAGAGTGCTGATTGGTTCACTTTACAGAGCACTGATTGGTCCATTTTACAGTGTGCTGATTAGTTTATTTTACAAACCTCTAGCTACGGAGCTCTGATTGGTGTGTTTTTACAGAGCATTGATTGGTGCATTTTACAAACCTCTAGCTAGCTACAGAGTGCTGATTGGTACATTTTTACAGAGCACTGATTGGTGCATTTTACAAACCTCTCGTAAGACAGAAAAGTTCTCTAAGTCCCCATTCGACCCAGGAAGTCCAGCTGGCTTCACCTCTCAATATGATACATCTTGATAAATATTCCATGTGTACTTGAGAAGAATGTGTATGATGTTGATGTTGAGTAATGCTCTGTATGTGTCTGTTAGATCTAGTTAGTTTGTGTTGTCTTCTATTTTCTTTCTTATCTGTCTGATTGGTGTCTTCATTATTGAGAGGGGAGTACTGAAATCTTTAAGTATTATTGTAGAACTAGATTTATCCCTTCATTTCCGTCAGCTTTTGCCTCATATATTTTGATGGTCAGTTATTAGATGCATGAATGTTTATAGTTTTTATATCTTGCTGTATTGAACATTTTAATTTATAATGTCCTTCTTCATGTCTTTTTCACTTTCTGGATTTAAAGTATATTTTGTCTGATACTGGTATAGCCACTGCTGCTCTCTTTTGGTTACTATTTGCATGGAATTGCTTATTTCTTTTTTTCCTCTTTTTTTTTTTTTTTAATAAACACTTTTTTTTTTCTTTTTTTTTTTTTTTTTTTTTGAGAGACAGAGTCTCCCTCTGTTGTCCAGTCTGGAATGCTGTGGTGCAATCTCAGCTCACTGCTACCTCTGCCTCCTGGGTTCAAGCAATTCTCAGGCCTCAGTCTCCAGAGAAGCTGGGACTACAAGCGCACACCACCACCCCCGGCTAATTTTTTGTATTTTAGTAGAGACAGAGTTTTACCATGTTGCCCAGGCTGATCTTGAATGCCTGGCCTCAAGCAATCTGCCCACCTTGGCCTCCCAAAGTGCTGGGATTATAGGTGTGAGCCACTGTACCCAGCCAGAATAGCTTTTTCTATCATTCCATCTTTTATTTATTTATTTATTTATTTTTTTGAGACAGAGTTTTGCTCTTGTTGCCCAGGCTGGAGTGCAATGGCGCAATCTTGGCTCACTCCAACCTCTGCCTCCCAGGTTCAAGTGATTCTCCTTTCTTAGCCTCCCGAGTAGCTGGGATTACAGGCTTGTGCCACCACCTCAGCTAATTTTTTGTATTTTTAGTAGAGACAGGGTTTCACCATGTTGGCCAGGCTGGTCTCAAACTCCTGACCTCAGGTGATCCACCTGCCTCAGCCTCCCAAAGTGCTGGGATTACAAGCATAAGCCACCATGCCTGGCCTATCATTCCATCTTTTCACTTTCCATCTGTTAGTATTTTTAAATCTAAAATGAGTCTCTTGTAGACAGCATTTAGTTGGATCACGTATTTTTAAATCTATTCTGCCAGTATGTATCTTTCGATTGGAGAGTTTACTCCACATTTATTTAAAGTAATTACTGATAAGGAGGACTTACTTCTGCCAGTTTGCTATTTGTTTTCTATATGCCTTATACTTTATTATCCCTCAGTTCCTGCATTATTGTCATCTTTTGTGTTTAGTTGATTTTTTGTAGGGAAGTGTTTAAATTTATTTCTCATTTCCTTGTATATATTCTGTAGTTATTTTCTTTATGGTTGTCATGAGGATTACATTTAACATCTTAAAGTAATAACACTAATTTAAATTTAAACCAGCTTAACTTTAATACTATACAAAAAGTTTACTCTGTTATAGCTTCATCCCCACTTATTTCAGTGGCTGATGTCATAAAATTACATCTTTATATATTATGCACCCCAAAACATAAACTAATAATTCTTTTAAATACATTAGCCTTTTAAATTATATAGAAAATGAAATGTGAAGTTACCAACCAAATTTACAGTATTAGGTTTTTGAGTAATAATTTTTAAATGTATTTTTCTCTTAAATCATGTAGAAAACAAAAAGTGGAGTTATAAACCATTATTACAATAATACTTGATTTTATGATTGCACATGTATTTACCTTTGCTGAGATAGTTATTTTTTCATATGTCTTTGAATTACTGTCCAGTGTCTTTTCATTTCATGCTACAGGCTTCCCTTGAGCATTTCTTTCGGGGCAGCTCTAGTGCTAATGAACTCCCTCAGTTTTTTTATTTGGGAATATCTTTTTTTTTTTGGCAAGATCTTGGTCTGTCACTCAGGCTGGAGTGCAGTGGCACAACAGTAGCTTACTGCAGCCTCAATCTCCTGGGCTCAAGTGATCCTCCCACTTCAGCCTCCCAAGTAGCCAAGACTACAGGCATGCACCACCATGCCCAGCTAATCTTTTTTAATTATTATTTTTTGTAAGGATGAGGTCTCACCATGTTTCCCATGTTGGTTTTGAATGCTTGGCCTAAGCAATCCTCCTGCTTCAGGCTCCCAAAATGCCAGGATTACAGGTGTGAATCACTATGCCCAGCCATCTGGGAATATGTCTTAATTTCTCATTTTAGAAGGACAGTTTGGCCAGGGATAGAATTTTTGGTTAATAGTTTTTTTCTTTTTTCTTTTTTTTTCACTTGGAATATATTGACCCAATGCCTTTTGGCCTCCAAAGTTTCAAATGAGAAATCTGCTTATGATCTTATTGAAAATCTCTTGTATGTAGTGAGTCTGTCTTTGTTCAATCAAAGGTTTGATTATAATGTATCTTAGTGTGGGTCTCCTTGAGTTCATCATAGTTGGATTTTCTTGAATTTCTTGGATGTTTATATTCATGTCTTTCATCCAGTGTCAGAAGTTTTTCAGCCATTATTTCTCCAAATATTCACTCTACCCCTTTCTCTCTTCTTCTAAAACTTCTGCAATGTGTATGTTGGTCTGCTTGATGATATGCTACAGGTCCCTTAGGCTCTGTTCACTTTTCTTCAACATTTTTTTCTTTCTGTTCCTTAAACTCAATAATTTCCATTGTCTTATCTTCAGGTGTCACTGATTCTTTTGCCTCTTAAAACCTGCCTTTGAATCTCTCTAGGGAATTTTTTTGTTTCAGTTATCATACTTATCATTTCCAGAATTTGTTTTTGGTTTCTTTTTAGGTTTTGATATCTTTATATTTCTATTTTGTTCATTTATCATTTTCTTGATTTCTTTTTTGACATCTTCCTTTAGTTTTTAAAATATATTTAAGGCAGTTGTTTTAAAGACTTTGTCTAGTGGATCTTCCATCTGTGTTACTCAGGGACAGTTTTGGTTGATTTATTTTTCCTTTGAATGAGCCATAGTTTCCATTTCTCTGAATGCCCCATGATTTTTTTTTTTGAAAATTGCATATTTGAACCTAATAAAGTGGTAACTCTAGAAGCCAGATTCTCCTCCCTTTCCCTGTGTTTGCTGTTTTTTTGGTTATAATTTATTGTTTATTGATTTTTTTTAATTTGAGTGTTCTAAGCTATCTCTGTGTCAAGGATCAGAATGAGGTATATACTTAAGGTCTTCTCAGGTATTTTCTGAGTCAGTGCTTTCCCATGGGCTTGTGTGGTGATAAAAGAAAAACTTCAGCTGAATCAAATTTGAAGGCGTTTAATTGAGCAATGAGTATTTTGTAAGTTGGGCAGCCCCCAGAAGCACAGCTGATTCAAAGAGACTCCAGCACAGCCATGTAGTGGAAGAAGATTTATAGACAAAAAATGGGAAATGACCTACGGAAATTGGTGGTGAGGTACAGAAACAGCTGGATTGGTTACAGGTTGGTGTTTGCCTTATGTGAACACAGTTTGAACACTTAGCAGTTTATGAGTGCTTGAAGAATGGACGCTGGGATTGCCCAAGACAGTTATTGTTACAGGTGCATACTCTTAAATCAGGTTTTTAATCTTGTGTGACTATTAAGCTAGGTTACAGTTCATCCACAAGACTAAAATATAGAAGTACGGAGTCCTTCTGAGGCCATATTTAGTTTGCTTTAACAGTGGTCACTTTCTAATTTTCCTCACATATACAGCTGCATTTGAATGTCCCAGCCTTTAATGTCTGACTCCCAAAAAGGCAAAAAGAAAAAAATAAAGGGGAGAGGGAGGAGGCAGTGGCCCTTAAAATCCCCTGGAAGTCAATTCCTTTGGGAGTAGGAGGGAGTAGCAGCAATTTGAGAAGGTACAAAACAATAGCTGCCTGCTTCTTTGCACCTCTGAGATCAAAAACAACAATCAGTAATCAAAGCTCAGGTCTTGATTTGGAGGACCGAGTTCTTTTTGTCACACTGATTTCCACGAGCTGCATCCAAGCTGCTCCAGGAGCATGTGCATTGCTACCTGACAAGGAACTGCGTGTAGGGGATGGGTAGTTCCTCCTGTGCAAACTAAAGTTGACAAAAGTAATAGCAATACACTAAACAAGCCTTCCTTTGGAAGGTGCAAGTCTTCAATAGGATCCACAGTTCCAAAATAGTTACATCAGATAAGTTCTGTCAGTACAATTGTAGTAGGGAGATAGATTTTAGATAGGCAGATAGATCTTAGGTAGGGAGATAGATTTCTGATTCTTCCTACTCTGCCATCCCATCTTCTAAAACTACACCTCATATTATTATCATTATCACTATTATTATTATTTATTTTTGAGACAAAGTCTCGCTCTATTGCCCAGGCTGGAGTGCAGTGATGCAGTCTTGGATCATTACAGCCTTGACCTCCTTGGCTTAGGTGATTCTCCCACCTCTGCCTCCCAAGTAGCAAGGACCACAGGCATGCACCACTATGCCTGGCTAAGTTTTGCATTTTTGTAGAGATGGGGTTTCACCATGTTGCCCAGGCTGGTCTCAAACTGCTGGGCTCAACAGATCTGCCTGATTTGGCCTCCCAAATTGCTGGATTACAGACATGAGCCACTGTGGCCAGCCCTAAATGTATTTTTTAAATAGAAGATTCACAAAAAAATTGACCTCATGATTATAGGTAACTAGATTTTTTGCAAATGAAATTATCTTATTAGAAAGTATATTAGGTATAAGCAGTCATATTTTTGCCCAGAACCACAAGCAGTTCTTTCTATTCAGAGTAAAGAGCGATATTGGGTATATTTCCAAATTCAAATGTCATTCTAAAATATATTTGTATTTTTATCAGTGCCAAGTGCAATGGTAGTTTGTGCAAATGAGTGCTCATAGTAGGAGTGTTTTAGTACTATTGAATAATAACAGTGTAATTTGAAAGGTAATTTCATTATGGCAAGCTTCCTGGGAAAAACAAGTGGCCTGCCTTATAAATTTGGACTCATTGTTAGAAATTACAAGTTCATTGAATAATAAATACAGTAGTCACTGGGCCATTAGAAGTGAAGTTTTAAGTTGGTGATAAAAAGAGGTAGCTTCATAGAATTCCTTTTATACTTGTTTTTTTTTTTTTTTCGTCAAATTATCAAACCTTGCTTTGGATGTAAGGATGTAAGAATGAGTTGCGAGGGGAGCAAAAGGGTAACTGTTCTTCATGCCAAAAGTAATCACTCATTTAGTTTTTTCTAAACATTTTCTTCGTTCCAAGGTAGATAAGATTTTAAATCCACTTTAATTATAATGAATGATTGTTAAAATCATACTGGACAAAAAATGTTATTGTTATTCAGGATTATTCTATTGAGTAGGACACTCAAAAACCTCATCAGTTAAATATTAATACAAGATAAGAGCCTAATAAAAACAGTAGAACAGTTTTATACATGTTAAATAGTTAAAAAATACATCAATGGTTACAATACATTTGACAATTTACCTTGAAATAGTCTACAGTTTGCTTGTGAAAATGAGAGTTGGAAGAATTGCAGCTTGTGAGTTACTACGTAGTAGTGAAAGGAGGGTTGTCAAAATTCGCAGTCTTTTTGCAGCCTTAAAAACTGGGGCATGTTTGTTTTCCCTTTGAGATGCAGTTCCTTGGAAGCATATGTTTACGATAGATACCTATGTCATAAATATTTAAAATTTGATCCAATGCATAGCCTTCTCCTTCAATTAATTTCGGTATCCCTGCTTGAAATCTGTGACTTTCTCATCTACACTCATAGCTTTACTGATATGAAGGCTTTACGAGTTGTAGTGGTGTTTTAAACCACCAAACCTCCCTCTAGTAGCACTGAAAGGTGCAAATTATGCAGGATTTGGTGATAACAGTCTTTGTATAGAGATAGTGCTTTCTCTTTTGTTATGTTTTCTCTTTGATTGTGAGAAAGGTTGTTTTTGATCATTGCACTATTTGGTCTTCATATGCTCAACAATATTTCAATTTCTTGTATTTCCTTCGGCCTTGTTCTTATTGACTTCGTAGCGCTTGAAGTCATTCAAGGCATAGTCATGTATTTTTGCAGAGTTGTCTCTGATGGTCCACCATGTGGATTCCTTTATGCTTGTTGCCCTGAGATATCACATATTCCCTCCTTTCTTTCAAAACACTTTAGTTCAAGATTATCTTCAATATCATCAATACTTAAAGATTTTATTTTACATGCACGGCTTGCTGGTTTTGAACATAGATGCTTAGATATGTTTGAGAGGAGAGATAAAATAATTTTATTTTTTGTAGTGAAAAGTTCATGAGTTCAAAAGAATGGAAAAACAGAACAATGTAGGCTAACACATGCTGTGGACTGAGGTAACTGGTAGATGGCTCAGGTCTGAGCGTGTACGTGTTTTGTCTATTAATTCCCACATGGCTCCATCTAACCATGCAGTTTTCTGCCTTTATCTAGTGTTTCTTAACACTAGAAGAGATTTAGCAGAGATACAAAATTTGTTTTATGCTGAAATCATTCCCTCGTATGTCAATCATGTTGCAACAAATTCATGTTTTAAAACAAGTGCTATAGCAGGAATGACTGTGATAAAAAAGTTTAAAAAGGAATAAAAACTTATGTCTGTCATTATAGTAAGTGTTAATTGACTGAAGTCTCACTTTACAAGACCATCAGATTGAAGTAAAAAAGCACAACTATGTACTGCCTTTACAGGAAATACATAATAACAAGAGATAAGCAGAGATGTATGCCAAATGGAAACAAAATAAAGCAAGTGTGGTATTATAAATATCAGAGAGGCTGATCATAGCAATAATCAGGATAAAGAAAGACATTATACAATAAAATTACTATTAATGAAGGAGATACACTGTTATAAACTTTTATGCACCAAATATAGCAACTAAGCATATAAACTAAAATCTATTAGAACTTAAAATCTATTTGAATTTAATACAATGAAACTTTAGAATACCATTTTAAATTTCAAATATGTCCAGTGGAAAAAAATTTTAAGAGATGCTTCTAATAAAACAATATTAGACAAACACATATACAACACACATACATACGTGAATATGAACATAAATATAACATTTTACAGCCCTTAAGTAGAGAAAATATAGCTTAGTCTTAGATTTTAACATATAGATAAAAAATAAGTTAAATATTAGGAAAAGAATCTTAGAGTTTATCAAACAATTGATATACTATGATAAAGGTTTTATTTTAGAAATGAATGGTGGTTCCTTATCAGGAAGTTTGTCACCAGAATTTTTTTTCATCAACTTTTAAGTTCTGGGATACATATGCAGGATGTACAGGTTTGTTACATAGGTAAATGTTTGCCATGGTGTTTTGCTGCACCTATTAACCCATCACCTAGGTATTAACCCCAATATCCATTAGCTTCCTGATGCTCTCCCTGTCCCTACTCCCCCCACAGGCCTCAGTGTGTGTTGTTCCCCCACCATGTGTCCATGTGTTCTCATTGTTCAGCTCCCACTGATAAGTGAGAACATGCAATGTGATCTTCAGCAAATCTGACAAAAGCAAGCAATGGGGAACAGATTCCCTATTTAACAAATGGTGCTGGAAGAACTGGCTAGCCATATGCAAAAAAATTGAAACTAGACACCTTTCTTACACCTTATACAAAAACTAACTCAAGATGGAATGAAGACTTAAATATAAAACCCAAAACGATAAAAACCCCAGAAGAAAATCTAGTCACCAGAATTTAATACAAAATTTAATGTTAAAGAGAATAAGCATGTGGTCATAACAGCAGATGATGAAAATGACATTTTAAAAATTTATCAGGAATTTCTAATAAAACTTGAATTAGAACAAACAAAAAGACCATTTACCAAAAACACAGTTGAAGTTTTTTTTTCTTTTGTAAGTGATGAAATACTAAAAATGCTTAAAATTCATTGAGGGTATAGTTTCCAAATGAAAAAATGGACAAAGGACAGGAATGGGCAATTCACAGGACAGCAAATCCAAAAGGGCAACAAATACATAAATTGATGTGCAAATAGGCCTGATGCAGGGCTTATGCCTGTAATCCCAGCACTTTGGGAGGCTGAGGTGGGCGGATCACTTGAGGTCAAGAGTTTGAGACCAGCCTGGCCAACATGGCATAACCTCGTCTCTAATAAAAATCCAACAATTAGCTAGACGTGGTGGTGCGTGCCTGCAATCCCACTACACTCTAGCCTGGGTGACAGAGCAAGACTCTGCCTCTAAATAAATAAATAGATGTGCAAACTCACTGGGAGTCAGAGAAGAGTGAATCCGGGAGGCGGAAGTTGCAGTGAGATGAGATCCCACCACTGCATGCCAGTCCGGGTGACAGAATGAAACTCCATCTCTAAATAAATAAACAAACAATTAATTAAATGATACACAAACTCACTGGGAGTCAGGGAAATGTGACTTAAATTGAAAATGACATATTATACACCTAATTAGATTGGCCAAAATGATAAAATACCCATATCTTCCTACTGTTTGTGGTGGCGTAGAGAAAAGTATTTCCAAATATTGCTAGTGGATATATGAGTTACTATATTTTTTGGACAGAACATTTAGCAATAAATATTAAAATAAAAAATTTTAAAAACCCTCATATACCCTTTGATCCAGAAATCCCAAACCAGGTATTTAGGCTATAGAGTTAAAGCACCAGTATGTGAGTATAAGTATATCAGGATGTTTAATAATTATTGTTCATAATAGCAAAAAATGGAAGAAAGTGAATATCCATTGTAATAGTTACCTTATGGTACCTGCATATAATGAATTATTTTGCAGCTATTAAAACTTGTCACTGTTTGCTGACGATATGATTGTATACCTAGAAAACCTTGAAGACTCATCCAAAAAGCTCCTAGATCTGATAAATTCAGTAATGTTTCAGGATACAAAATCAATGTACACAAATCAGTAGCACTGCTATACATCAACAAATGACCAAGCTGAGAATCAAATCAAGAACTCAATCCCCTTTACAACAGCTGCAAAAAAAAAAAAAAAAAAAAAAAAAGAAAAAGAAAATAAAATATTTAGGAGTATACTTAACCAAGCAGGTGAAAGATCTCTACAAGGAAAACTACAAAACACTGCTGAAAAAAATCACAGTTGACACAAATAAATGGAAACACATCCCATACTCATGGATGGGTAGAATCAACATTGTGAAAATGACCATATTGACAAAAGCAATCTACAGATTTAATGTTATTCCATCAAAATACCATCATCATTCTTCACATAACTAGAAAAAACAATTCTAAAATTCATTTGGAACCAAAAAAGAGCCTGCATAACCAAAGCAATACTAAGCAAAAAGAACAAATCTGGAGGCATCACATTACCCAACTTCAAGCTATACTACAAGGCTACAGTTAACCAAAACAGCATGGTATTGGTATAATAATAGGCATGTAGATTAATGGAACAGAATAGAGAACCCAGAAATAAAGCCAAATAGTGAGAACCAACTGATCTTTGAAAAAGCATACAAAAACCTAAAGTGGGGAAAGGACACCCTATTCAATAAATGGTGCTAGGTTAACTGGCAAGCCACATGTAGGAGAATGGAACTGGATCCTCATCTCTCACCTTATACAAAAAGTCAACTCAAGATGGATCAAAGGCTTAAATCTAAGACCTGAAACCATAAAAATTTTAGAAGATAACATCAGAAAAACTCCTCTAGACATTGGCTTAAGCAAAGAATTCATGACTAAGAACCCAAAAGCAAATGCAACAAAATCAAAAATAAACAGGACCTAATTAAACTGAAAAGTTTCTGCACAGCAAAAGAAATAATCAGCAGAATAAATAGACAATCCACAGAGTGGGAGAAAATATTCACAAACTATGCATCTAACACAAGACTGATAAGCAAAAAAGTGTATATAAGATTTTTTATGTTGCAAATAATTGTAAAAGTATACATTTTGCATATATATGCTGAAAATATGGTGGAATAGTTATATTTTAAAAATGTTGGAACATTAAATATGGGGAGGAAAAATCAAATAAATGTTATAAAGTGGGGAGGGGGAAAGTGGAATCAAGAATAGAGAAAAACAAGCAAGTGATAACAGACTGTAAAAGAAAAAACAAAATGTTGGGGAGGCCTAGGCAGGCACATCACTTGAGCCAGGAGTTTGAGACCAGCCTGGGCAAGATGGCAAAGCCCCATTTTTACAAAAAATACAAAAATTAGCAGGGCGTGGTGGTATGAACCTGTAGAACCCAGCTACTTGGGAGGCTGAAGTAGGAGTAATGCTTCTTGAACCCAGGAGGTGGAGGCTGCAGTGAGCTGAGATCATGCCACTGCACTCCAGCCTAGGCAACAGAGTGAGACACTGTCTTGAAACAAAAAAACAAAATGTCTAATATATGGTGGTCTAATTTATGCATTTATGTAAATTAGTATTCTGTTAGTCTTATGCTTTTCAGAAGAGAAAAACTGATATTTAACAATTAATAGGCTTAATTATAAATGCATTAAAAGCCCTAATAATGAACAACCTTAATCTACCAGAATGAGTTCCAAAAATGGACAATTATATGGAAAATTTGGGTTTTAAAATGGTATATTTTGTCTAGGCTACTCTCGTATCCTGCAGACCAGAGAGGGCATAGGCAAGATGCTGACCTTGAGGAAATAGTAGTGATGGCTGGAGGGTTACCGATTTCAAAAGGAAGCAGCAGGATTATATTTAAATGGGGGGTCTCAAACAGGTACTCATGCCTGTAATCCCAGCACTTTGGGAGGCTGAGGCAGGCAGATCACCCGAGGTCAGGAGTTCAAGACTAGTCAGGCCAACATGGTGAAACCTCGTCTTTACTAAAAATACAAAAATTAGCCAGGCATGGTGGTGTGTGCCTGTAATCCCAGCTACTCAGGAGGCTGAGGCAGAAGAATGGCTTGAACCTGGGAGGCGGAGGTTGCAGTGAGCTGAGATTGTGCCACTGCACTCTAGCCTGGGCGACAGAGTAAGACTCTCTCTCCAAAAAAAAAAAAAAAAAAAAAATTAAATGGGGGGGTCTTATTACTCTGCTTTGCCTTCTTCATTGACCACTGGAACCAACTGCTTTGAAGGTTATGGCAGGTAGCCACCTATGTACAGGAATATGAACAATTCCTACCTAACTGAAGGTATCAATTTCTAAGTTTACCAAAAAATTCTGATGCCCAGGTTTTCATTCCTGAGATTCTGATTGAATTGGTATAAGAGATGTGGCTGGTTTTCTGAGGCACAGAGAGAGAGAGAGAGAGAGAGAGAGAGAAATTTACCCTTTCAGGTTTGTTCAGCTAGAATTATAATTCATTTCAAATCTATCTAAAATGTTTGTCATTACAAATGATTCCACATTGTGCTTAGTAACCAGATGAAACAAGAGCCAACAAGGGCTGCATTATTTAATTCTCATCTATTAGTAAACTAGGACAAAATAGAGTAATTAAGTAATTATGATCTCAAAGGCCCTGGAAGTAGGGATAAAAGGGAATGTTATCAAGTGAATATACATGAGGTGAGACACAGACTAGTACAGAAAAAATGAACCTCCCTTGACAGTGCATTGGAATCACCTGGGGAACTTTAAAAAATACTGATCCCCACCCCCACCCACCACTCAAATTCTGATGCAAGTTGTCCTGGGCATAGTGATTTTAAAAGTTACCCATCAGATTCTGTTATGTAGTCAGAGTTGAAAACCAACAACCTAAAAGGAAATAGGATAAAAAAAAAGTGATTCGTGTAGAGGTTCGAAGACCCTTTAAGATGGGTATCATTCATTCATTTATTTATTCAGTTCAGGTATTCAGTTTAGTCATTCTTTTCATTGCATTCAATTAATTCAATATTTATGAAGTACCTACTTTGTATTTGTCACTGAATTAGAGTCCCCAACATCACCACTTGACGGATAAAATGCAAATTTGTTTTCACTAATTTCTTTGTGCCTGGAAGGCATCTCTTATTCTGATTCTGGCTCTATTAGAAAGAGAGGCAAGTTTTCTCCTCTTTTCTCTTCTCTTTCCTTTTTCTTTCTTTCTTTCCTTTTCTTGTTTGGTTTTAGTAAAGTGGGAAGACTAGGGGATTAAGAAAGAAAGAGCCTAGGAAACTTTCATTTAGTTTCTACTGTGTTAGCTACGGATTCGCATTTCACAGGCAAAATCTCACAAATCTGTGACAGAGGCATTATTCATTCCAGTTTACAAATGAGGATTCTGAGACTAAAAATTATTAAGTAACTTGTAATAAGTAAAGCCACTTATTGCAAAACTAGGATGTAAACTGCAAAGTTACTTTCCCCAACATTTTTTCTTCCAGTTTCTCTAAAGTCAAAAAAGTGTATAGCCATGTCCCCCTGCAAATCGTATGTGTATGCATGTATTTGAGGAAGTTGTTCTGGCAATGTTGTTTCTTTGAAATTTCTTCTTATATCTTTAAAACTCACTTGAATTTTTATTTCACCCCCATATGATGATTACAACGCAAAAATTGGGTTTAATTTGCCATTAGGAAAAAAAAATCTGTTTCTGCCTTAAGGGATGCAACTGCATTGAGTTTATCAATTTCAGAAAATTGTGTTGACTAAAGAGAACTGACTCAACATATAAGGCTCAGCAACTAGGAAATTGCTCTGCTCTGGCTTGTAATCACTGAATTTCATAGATCTGGGGATACAAATGGTAACAGCTTTTTCTCTGTGCTTCTTTTTTTTTTTTTTTTTTTCTTGAGATGGAGTCTTGCTCTGTCGCCCAGGCTGGAGTGCAGTGGTGCAATCTCAGCTCACTGCAAGCTCTGCCTCCCAGGTTCATGCCATTCTCCTGCCTCAGCCTCCCGAGTAGCTGGGACTACAAGTGCCTGCCACCATGCCCAGCTAATTTTTTGTATTTTTAGTAGAGACAGGGTTTCACCATGTTAGCCAGGATGGTCTCGATCTCCTGACCTCATGATCCGCCCGCCTTGGTCTCCCAAAGTTCTCCATGCTTCTTAAACCCTCAAATGCTGCCTGAATTGAAAAGGCCTCTGCATCCACTAACCAGTCTCACTTAATTCACTGATGCTGATCTTCCCCCTACCCCCAAATGGTATAATGCTCATCTCATGAATCAAGAATCTCGAGGACAAGGCAGGTGGATCACTTGAAGACAGGCGTTCAAGACCAGTCTGGCCAACATGGCGAAACCCCATCTCTACTAAAAATACAAAAATTAGCAGAGCATGATGGCGCATGCCTGTAATCTCAGCTCCTGGGGAGGCTGAGGCAGGAGAATCACTTGAATACAGGAGGCAGAGATTGCAGTGAGCCGAGATCACACCACTGCACTCCGGCTGAGGAAATAGAGTGAGACTCTATCTCAAAATAATCATCATCATCATCATCATCATCTCAAGTGACTCATAGTCCCTATTAGTAACTCTCTTCAACCAGTGAAATTTCATTTTTTTGGTAGTGATTCTGTGTCTGTTTCAAACACTCATTTAGCAGCAGTTTGTATTCTTGGCAATTATTTATTCAACTCTTGTAAGTATCTGTTTACTTTGCATATTTTCTGCTGTTATAAGCTCTAGGAAGATAGAAACTTAGGCTATCTTTCTAACTAATATATCCTCCACATCTAGCATTTTGCCTGGTATTATATATATTGGGCATTTAGTATTTGTTGAATGATCGCAGCATAGGACTTTCACAGATAATTTACTCCTAAAATATGCTTTTGACATGTCAAGCTTCACTGACCTTGAAGAAAGCCTGAAGTAATTTTTAGTTTAATTGATTTTGCCTTTTTATTGTATTGTTCTATTCATGATTTCATTTCAGTTGCAAAACATTCTGAAAACGTTTCGAGAGATTTGTTTGAAATGTTGCTATAAGAGTGGTTGTCCAGGGATTTTTTTTTTCTTTTTCTTTTTAAAGATAGAGTCTCATTCTGTTGCCCAGGCTGGAGTGCAGTGGTGCAATCTCGGCTCACTGCAACCTCCACCTCCTGAGTTCAAACAATTCTCCTGCCTAAGCCTCCCGAGTAGCTGGGACTACTGGCATGCACCACCACGCCATCTAATTTTTGTGTTTTTTAGTAGAGATATGAGGTTTCACCATATTGACCAGGCTGGTCTTGAACTCCTGACCTCGTGATCCACAGGCCTTAGCCTCCCAAAGTGCTGGAATTACAGGCGTGAGCCACTGTGCTAGGCCTAGGGATTTTTAAAAAACAAAATCTCACTCAATATTCAGGATTATTTATATTTTTACAATAATAAAATTTAAAATATAAATAAGCATCAAAACTCACCAACATGTTTAGTATTGATAGTTTCTATGTTACCATCAATTCACAAGTTTAGGTTAAGAAAATATCCTTTGGTTGTTTCTTCTGTCAAGATCATTTCAGGGACATCTGAAGGGTAACTGACTCCATAATATTAGATTTCTATGCATTTCCATTGTGTTGTATGTTGTTACTGGTTTCAAGTCTATTTTCAAATTACCGGTTTTTAAATCCCACTCAATATTGCCAGTTGAACATGTAACTTAAAACTTATTTTGTTTCTTAAGATATATAAAAGATAACAAATTTGCTTACCTATCTACTGTTATTAGAATTTTCAGCTGGGCGCAGTGGCTCATGCCTGTAATTCCAGCACTTTGGGAGGCCGAGGCAGGTGGATCACGAGGTCAGGAGATCGAGACCATCTTGGCTAACACAGTGAAACCCCGTCTCTACTAAAAATACAAAAAAATTAGCTGGGCATGGTGGCGGGCACCTGTGGTCCCAGCTACTCAGGAGGCTGAGGCAGGAGAATGGCGTGAACTCAGGAGGCGGAGCTTGCAGTGAGCCTAGATCGTGCCACTGCACTCCAGCCTGGGCGACAAAGCAAGACTCCGTCTCAAAACAAACAAACAAAAACAAAAAACAAAACTCATGTAATTAGGGAGCTCATGATATTGGGAATTAGATTAGTCTCAAACTTGCCCTGTGCATATCTAGTATTGAGATATATGCAACTACTATATTTCATTCATGGTATTTTTTATGTATATTCCTTATCAATCACCTGTCAAATTAGGTAATTTTATTACACACACAGGTATTTATATCATTTTTAGTGACACAGGACAATTATATATTATTTCATACTATCCTCACACTGACAGAGAAGATATTTGTTGTTCCTTAAAAAATCAAACAAACAATAGAAAGCAGTTGAGAATATTGAGATTCAGTCTTGCCCAAGGTCACGTATGCTCACACAGAGCTAGAACCAGTCACAGATCTGCTCTTCGTCTGGTGCTGTCTACTCTGATTTTCAAAATAGTGGCTCCTGTTCACTCTCTCCTATTTTAATTTCAAAGTTCTGGCAGAATGGGAAGAATGTAAAGAAAATGGTTCACTGCTTCCTCTGGTATACACTTTATCTTGTAAGCATTTATGGTACATGGTGTTGGGGAACAGTGCCTGCATGGCAATTCTTGCAGCATCTCTGCTGCTGTATATCATCCCGTTTTCTTATTTGCCACATTGTAAATCGGCTTTGCAAATAGCCACTCATACAGGGAAGTAACACTTTAGGCTGGATAGTACAGTACTTTCCAATCTTGTAGAGATTTTAGGAAGCTATATCTGCTGAATATGCCACATTTATTATCACTGGCATCTCAAAACCATAATTAATATTAACCGACAAATGATAATCAAGGTAATGGTCTCAAAACTCTTTGGCAAATAAACAATGCTATTGCAGCACAAGTTTGTTAGGCAGGATGTATATAGGTAATTAATACTTTTAGGATATCTAAATAGCTATTCTGTGGGGCTGAGGAAGAAAACCTTCACCAGGAGAGTGACAATAAAAAAAAAAATGATTCAGTACAGCAAGATGCCGCTGAAAAATAATCTTTGCAGAAAGCAGAACAGGCACAAAGTACATATTTGGAGCTCCTTTCAAGAAAAGTTTTAAGCTGATCCAACTGAGTATAAAGTGGAGTTGTATGCTCAGGGTAAGGCTCTGCAGAAAGCATTGACCAGGTGTGTGTTTATGGTTTTCTTTTTTTTTATTTTTATTTTTATTATACTTTAGGTTTTAGGGTACATGTGCACAATGTGCAGGTTTGTTACATGTGTATCCATGTGCCATGTTGATTTCCTGCACCCATTAACTCATCATTTAGCATTAGGTATATCTCCTAATGCTGTCCCTCCCCCTCCCCCACCCCACAACAGTCCCTGGAGTGTGATGTTCCCTTTCCTGTGTCCATATCTAGAACTAGAAATACCATTTGACCCAGCCATCCCATCACTGAGTATATACCCAAAGGACTATAAATCATGCTGCTATAAAGACACATGCACACGTATGTTTATTGCGGCACTATTCACAATAGCAAAGAGTTGGAACCAACCCAAATGTCCAACAACGATAGACTGGATTAAGAAAATGTGGCACATATACACCATGGAATACTATGCAGCCATAAAAAATGATGAGTTCATGTCCTTTGTAGGGACATGGATGAAGTGTTTATGGTTTTCAAAGCTAGAACTAGCTACTGTGCCAGTGGCTTTTATAGCATCTGGTGGGTAGGAACCAGCATGAGTCATCCGGGGAGCATTGGGCTAGCTGGGGCACCCCAGTACCTGCTAAAGAGCTGACCTAGCCTCTTGCCTGGGGGCTGGGAAGCTGCATTTGGTCTAGATCAAGGTCCTAGGGAGAAACTAAGCAGGTGATTTGATCTGAAATACTTGAACTGGCACAACGTCAAGTAGGCCAGACAGGTAGGGCAGAGGCAGGCATAGCAAGAGCACCATGAACTGGTGACTTAGTAGATGCCTGGCCTCAGTTCTTTTTGGCTAAGTGCTGCTCTGTTGTTCTTTGCCTTTTCTGCTTCCCTGTGGGGTAGAATTTGCAGGTCTAAGATGTTCAAAAAGTTGAGAAAAGCCCTGTTACCTGGAAAAAATATCATATTATTAGTTCCCTAGGAAAAGTCTTCTGATTCTGAATTAGAACTTGTTATTGACCTTTGTCCTCACTGGTAAAATCATTCCCTGGTGTTAGAAAAAGTGAAATTTGTGCTAGGAAAAGAGGAGAATCTTAAAGCCAAGGATGCGTCTGTCCTTAAGCAGTAAAATCCTAACCCGAGAGAATCCATGAGATCTGCAGCTCTCCTTACTTTGCCCTTGATTCTGTCAGCTCGTTTACTTAAAAAGGCAATGTGGGGCAGACTGATAAGATGGGTTCCCCAGAGTGTATCCACCGCCTCTTCAACCTGGCTGCGGGTTGACTGTTTATATAACACTAACTCTGAATATGTGGAATTGACAGTTGTCAAATTAGTATTTATACAGAACTTGCTCCATATGTGAAACCAGTCAGGCTCAAGTTTTAAACAATGGACATTGGTTTTATACTTTCTGATGCTTTAAACGCCATCCTAGTATAACTGAACCTTACCTTGGCATAGAATTGTGGTAGGATAAGCGCCGGGCTACTTTTAGTGCACGGTCATTAAGTACCTCTCACGAGATAACTTTATTATTATCCCTCAAGGGAACTGTGGGTAAAACTATTCTTCTTCTCTCCTGTCGAGTTCCAGTCACAAATTCTCACAGAGAAGAGGCTTAACTAAAATTTCATTTTCCCCATAAGTTTTGTACAACTCTGTTAGAGCTTCAGCATTTGGAATAGGCCCCAAAACTCCCTTTAATCCATTCACTGGCCAAAAGTTTCTCTTCTCTGCATTTACAAAATGAACAATAAGCTAATGGTATCATTTCTGCCAGAAACCGCACAAGCTGAAAATATACATGTTTAAAAAAACATTTTACATACATCTGAGCAATATTTTCGCCATTTGTAAACATCATGGAAGACAATTATTCTCATAGCAGGTCTCAATGACAGTGAAATGGTCAGAACCAGCATACCTGAAAGTTATGAAGATGTTTGAGAAAGAAGGCTTTAGTCAATGGCACCTACTGAAAGATTTCTGAGCGTGGAAGTATATACAACTAAGAGGAAGTAAGAAAGATACTGTAATAAAATGAGGAAGAAAATCCTTTATCACTTCCCCACCAGACATTTTTATCATTTTATATGTTTTTCCCTTATGTAGCACTTGGTAAATTTAGAATTATATATATGTAAGTGAGTCTTTAAAGAATGCCTTATTTCCGCAAATAAAGTATGAGATCCACAAGGGTAAGAACATTGCCCATTTTCCTCATCTTGAATCCCCCATATACTGTGTATGATGCATGGAGCCTGCACAAGGTGAGTGTTCAATTTATTTTTATGAAAGAATAAATGAATTAGTGAAAGAATGAATGAGTCTAGTAGATAATTAGAGGCTTAGACAGTCAAGGAAGTAAGTCCAAGGATGCCACAGAGAGTCAAAAGAGTTGACAGTGAATAATATGACTAAAGAGGTTATGCTCTGTGCCCTGATTTATAGCCTGTTGGGTGCCAATGGCCCTGAGTGCCCAGATATTGACCATGACCAGCAAGCATTGTGAGACCTGAAGGTGATTCTTTTCTCTGATTGTGTTGGGAGCAGCAAGCTGTTATCTTACTCTGGATTCTGATTACATACTATGTATACAGTAATTGTGTAACAGGCCAGGTGAGCATTAAACAAAGGCTGTTTTCATTTCTTAAACTTCTTGTGCAATTCTTTAGCATAAGAGATGATAAACAATTTGGCAGAAAGTCAAATGCTTTAAAAATATTTTCAGGATGGTCATTAAGATATCGTTGTTGTAATTCCTTAAAGTTTACGGTAACTTTTAATTGTATGCTCAATAGGAACAAATCCAAGCTGGCCTATCGAACTGGTTGGTTGTGTAATTAATATGCATAATAAAGACATTACAAGACCATCTTAGCTAACACTAGCAAGCTTATCTTCCTTAAGTGGGCTATTTTTTTCCAAAACAATTTGCAACATAATTTATTTAGGCTAGTTTATGTTCACCAAATTTCTTTACGTACTGTCTACTAGAAGCAATTTGTCTTTTCTTCATAGGCTTATAAATTTGAGTTTTAAAGCCAATTAAAGAAAAAAATCACCAAATGAACTCAGCCTAATTTATTGAACTAAGAGCTTTTACAGAATAAAAATTATATGGAATTTTATGTCTTATTTTGCCTTTAATGACTTTCCTTTTAGTACCTTAGACTTCAATGCCCCATTATATAATTTTTAGAATTGAGTTAATAATTTAACTAATACATCTATATTTATCTTCTGTATATAATAGATGTGTTATAAGCTATAAGCTCCTCTAAACAATATCAAATATGAAAGGTTCAACATAAACCTGTATTAAAGAATTTGTTTTTACCTCTTATTTGGTAAAACATTTTAAAAAGTCTCAATAGTTTTAGAAAACATTTATTCAAATACCAGGCTAGATGTTGAGGATATAGTGTTGAAAATGTAATCTTAAGTTCACTGTGTATTGGGAATATAGATAAAGAAGCCAAGGATTTCATTATAGTGTGATGAGTAATATAACAGAGGAATTCACACAATATTTAAAGATAAGAGTAGAGAATAGAGGCATATTTTTTAACCTAAAAATTGACTTTGTTGTCAAAGAAAATTCTCTATAGGCAACTAAACTTAATCCATTTCTTGAAGGAAAAGATATCAGCCAGGAGGAAACGTGTGTGTGTGTGTGTGTGTGTGCACGAGAGAGTGAGAGAGGTAGTACTTTAGGTATTTTGAGTATGTGCAAAGCATGTGCAAAGATATTATGGCATCAAATAGCAATGTCTCACTTTTAATTCTGTATGGTATTTAGGTTTAGTAACCATTGATGAAAAGTTGGGGGAGATAAACAGGAGACAGATCATGAAGAAACCTTTAAAACGTGCTAAACAAATGGCTCTTTATTTTAAGAATAATGTGGATCCACTAACAAATTTTACACAGAATAGCCTTTTTTTCTTTTAGGCTACATACTGTCCTTCAATATATACATAAAAATAATATGGCTTCCTTTAAAAAATTTTGAAGTGCAAAATAATCATTTTTTTCTAACGCTAAAGCAATTGTAATGTCTATAAGATTTTCTGAATTAATCTATCATATGATTTGTTTAATTAAAGAAGTCTCCTTTCTTTCACCCTACACCTTCCCCAACCTTAGATGGGATTATTATATGATTTCCTTGCAGTCACTCAGTTGAGAATAACAGATTTAGGATCAGTGTGGAATGTGGATAAAGAAATCTCAGAATGAACTGGGGAGATCTGTTAGCAGGCTCTCGGGTATTGCAGGTAAGAGTGATGTGTGCCTGTGCTGACATAGCTGTGGTAGGAACTGAGACAATGGGATTGGTATAAGAGATACTATGGAGGTTGCATCAGTGAGACTTGGTGGTAGATTGAATGGGGGATGGAAAGACAGAATGGTTGAAGTTGACTGCCTAGTTTCTGGCTCAGCCTATTGGGTAGATGGTGACACATACCACAGTATTTTGAATGGACAAAATACCTCTTTGGAAAAGAGGTAGAAAAGATGGTGAGTTCAGTTGCGTATCTATTGACTTAGAGATAAATAATGTGTAATAGGCATATGGAGATAAGGGTTGGAGCTCAGAAGATATATCTGCTCAGCAATTATGAATTTGAAACTCATTGCTGAACAGACAGTTGAAGTTACAGTTTTGGCCATGGTGTTCCAGGACAGAGAGTTTACTGGAATCAGAAGAGTACAAATCAAGAAACTTTGGGGAAAACTCCCATATTTATAAAGAGAAAGAGGAAGATAAAACCTGAAAAAAACTGAGAAAGAGCAACCATATACATAGGAATTAAACCAAGACAGCAAAATCTTGGAAGATGCTACAAGAAATAATCGTAGTGTCAGAAGTGACTGAGAGGTCAAGTAAGAGGAGGAACTGCAGATGTCCATTCAATTAGGATTTAAAAAGTCCTTGGCAGACAGATTGCCTCACTTGTAAAAATTCAGGTGACATTTTAATAATTTTATTAAGCAAAATAATTTATCTTGAAGAGATAAAACCAAGCCAAACCAAAAATACTCTGATAGCATAAAAGCATTTTCTTTACTTATTTTTCTAAATGTTATAAGACACTTTGGTCTTTTGGTTGAAGAGAAAGGAGAGGGAGAGGGAGCATTATATTTATGGCATTAACATCCTTATTATTTAAGTCAATTATAGATTTTAGTAAATCCATATATTCAAAATGACAAAATGTGCCCCTCCAATCTATTTCTCTTTTTTTTTTTTCATGGCAGTACTTGTATTTCCTTTTATAAATTTAAATAATAATTCTGAGTTTCATTTTCTAGAACAGCATTAGCAATTCTAGGTTCACAATGTAGAGATTATAATGTGAAATCTAAACACCATATTAATGCTTTTGGAAAGAGGGTAAGAGATAATATAACTTAAAAAATAAACAGTTATAGCATCCTTATAGCCCTAGGGGGCTATAGGTTTCTTCAAGGTAATTAGTAAATTTAAAAGCATCAAGGAAGATTTATTCCCAGAGTAAGGTTTTTCTCTCTGATGCAGGTTTTCCAGTTTGATCCTTAAACATGGGAAGAAACATACATGAAGTTTGAATCTGGTGACAAGACAGGAAAGAGAAGGGAAATACAGAGACTTACCAGTGTTATTTAACAGTATTGTGAACAACAGGCCAGCTTCTATTTCAAAGTAAAGTGATCACAAAAGCTCAAAATAGCCTTGGGCAGTACAGGAGAGCAGAGAAAGCACTGAACTGGATGCCAAGATGAAATCGATGAGAGAGAACAGGTGAAAAATTGTCAGTAAGAGTTACATTTTGGGCCTAGGAAAGAATGTTATGGTTCCAAAGGGCTACCCACTCTCTGAAACAGGATTGTATGAATTATATTTCCTAGATATATAGCACCTGCAGTGTGGATGGCTAGGAATTTTGGAGAAGTTAAATTGATTGCTTATTTCATTGCGCGTCAATGCAAACATTTTTCAATGAATAGAACATGTCTACAATTAACAAAAGAAAGTTCCAGAAAATGTAGCACTCCCTAAGTCAGAGTCT
Source organism: Symphalangus syndactylus (assembly GCF_028878055.3). NCBI lineage: Eukaryota > Metazoa > Chordata > Mammalia > Primates > Hylobatidae > Symphalangus > Symphalangus syndactylus. The sequence continues at coordinate 106,393,709 of NC_072424.2, forward strand.
TCTTGGTGAATAAGTAGGTGTGTTCTTATATCCTTGATCAACAACACCCAAGGGACAGAGATAGGACTGATGAAGATTTCTATTCTCTCAATAAGTTTAGCAGAGCTGATTGGAGTTGTCTGCCGTAGAACATCCACAGAGCAACGATGTCTATATATCTCAGTATCTCTCAGATGTCCTCTAGTTCAGATTGTGAGGGATGGGAGAGCTTTTGTCTCTTCAGAGTCAGAGGGCACTCTAGACAGTTACATGCACAAAAACATTCCAGAAATCCCCCATGGCGCCATGTCTGGAAATGGTAATTTCTTTGCTTATTGATTTAAAAATATCTCAATCTGGAAACTAATTAGAATTTTTACCTAAATATTTCAATAATCTAGCATTGTGTGTCTGATTCAAGACACCTTTGAAAATCACCGCAAGGCTAGGTGAGATGGCTTACGCCTGGAATCCCAGCACTTTGGGAGGCTGAGACAGGTGGATCACTTGAGCCCAGGAGTTCCAGACCAGCCTGGGCAACATGGTGAGACCCCCATTTCTACAAAAAATATAAAAATTAGCTGGGTATGGTGGCAGGGACCTCTGGTCCCACCTTCTCAGGAGGCTGAGACACTCAGGAATCTCCCAGGATCACTTGAGCCTGGGATGCCGAGGCTGCAGTGAGGTGTGATTGCAAACCCTGCACTCCAGCCTAGGTGACAAAGTGAGACACTGTAAAATAAAAAAAAATAAATAAATAAAAGAAAATCACTATATATATCCACATGAGTACATGGACATGGACACACACAAGATTTGGAAATTTGATTGTGGACATGACTCAGGGAAATATGAGATTAAACTCTGCTGTGGAAAATGTTCAAGTCCTGATATTTATGTCTGCACCATAATTTCCATCTTGCTAAATGTGAGAATTTTTTAAAGAACTATATAAAAGTTGCTTGGAAAAGCTGTATACTTTTCTAGAAAGATGATTAACCAAATGCTAACCAAACGTTATCAATGAGGAATAGGTGATTGTTCACATTTCTGTGATCTTTTGAAACATGATAGGAATATTTAACTACTCCATAAAATTTGTTTCCCATTTTATATATGTTAGGGTTGCTGGAAACAAATGAAACACCATTAGAAAGTATGAAATTCTCTCCTTGGAATGAATCAATTTTCCACCAAAGCCACTGAGGCAATTCCTTAGCTCCTGGTTGTCAAACCCTGGCTTCAGAGAGTGACATCTTTCAGAAGTCCAACTCCCACCCCTCTTGTTCAAAAATATTCGCTGACTGCATATTAGTTAGTAAATAACCCTCCCTCCATCTCTCCCTGACAAAAAATCGGACTCATTTTCAGATTCTTTCTGAAATGTCATCTCCTTCCTGAAGTCTTTTCTGAATCTTTTCAACCAAATATACTCTCTCCTTCCTCTGACCTCACACACTATCTCACTCTTCACTTTGTGACATTTATTTGTTTAATTTGTTCATTTGCCACGCTATTTTGTAACTTCCTTGAAGGCAGAGTTTCTTATTCGGGTTTGTATTATCTATCTCATTAGATCAATATTAGATTGATAGATTGATTGATAAATTGATACAGAGCAAGAGAGAGAGAAAAAAAACAGGTAGATAACTCATGTTCGAATATCTTGTTTTTAGTGGAATTAAATTATAGAGAAGAAAAGCAGGCAAACATAAAAGGATTTTGAAAGACAGAAGATACTTTGGCCAAAAACGTATTTATCAGCAGCATACTAATGTGCTTAAACATGGAGGCATTATGGCAACCCAAATACAAACTAGTTCTTTTTCTGTCAACACATTTTTCACTATTGTCACAGTAGCTTGTTTACCATATTTTTCTCTTGACTCACTTGCTTCCTGTTACTGGGTCCTAGAATGATCATGTTCCTGCTGGATAGAGCAAGACATGTTTAGAAGTTTTGCTCATGGAAATCAAAGTTGTTACAATTTCAAGGTCATCTTATCTTTGCACTTTAAATCTACTATTTAGTTCGTCTTAATCTTTAGCTTTTGTCTACTTCCAACCTCTGAAAGTAATGTTGCTTCTCATTTTGAACTCCATCCCTGTGTAGAGTTTCAGGTGGCTCTTGACTCTGCCAGTCCTGCCTCTCAACAACTCACAAACCTGGCATGATCTTTAGTAAGATTCTTCTGAGGTTTTTTTTTTTATTATTATTAAAGGGCAAGGTGGGTAGGGGAATGGCATAGAAGAACACATTTGGTTGTTTTTCAGGGTACCTAAGTTTATGTGATTATCATCAGGTAGCTCTTGCTCTTTACATGATTTGATGGCCGTTTCTCTGCCAAGTGGTCTTGAAGTCTTGTCAGGGACACTTCTGCTTCAGCAATGATTTCTATAGGAAAGTGAAGCCTGTAACTTCAAACTTGAGTTTTTTATCTTCTTGATTACTAATTAGCTCTAACTTCCAATATCCACAAGTAAAACTTCAGAGTCAAGTTAAAAGTCTTTAACTGATTACTTTAAATTTGAAGGGCATGCATACTTATTTCCATGGAATTGCAAGATCAAAGGGGATGAAATTCCTGAAAGCAGTACTGTGGCCCTCAAATCCTCTGATATTAACTGCTCTTAAGGATATGGAGAAATGGGATACTTTGGGATGGTCTGTATCATAGCTCTTAGGAAATAAAAAATAAGAATGGAATGGAAGCTTCAAAATACATTAGGAAGAAGGTAAATTACACATTTAAAAACTTAGATATGTGTGAAAATGATGTTTTTAATAAACTTTAAAATTTGAATAAGTAAAATTAATTTTGAAATAGTTCTACATTTTTTGTAAATTATTTCTTCATGATGATTTAGAGGGACTATCAACAAACCAGTACAAATATTTCATAAATAATATCTGCCTGTTTTCTAATCAATTGAATAATTTGTTGCACAATAAGCCACTTCACATCTTTCTGCAAGAAAAACATTAGCTGGGCCGGGCGCGGTGGCTCACGCCTGTAATCCCAGCACTTTGAGAGGCCGAGGCGGGCGGATCACGAGGTCAGGAGATCGAGACCATCCTGGCTAACATGGTGAAACCCCGTCTCTACTAAAAATACAAAAAAAAAAAATAATAATTAGCCGGGCGTAGTGGCGGGTGCCTGTAGTCCCAGCTACTTGGGAGGCTGAGGCAGGAGAATGGCGTGAACCCGGGAGGCGGAGCTTACAGTGAGCCGAGATCGCGCCACTGCACTCCAGGCTGGGCGACAGAGCGAGACTCCATCTCAAAAAAAAAAAAAAAAGAAAAAAACATTAGCTGTGAATAGTAAAGACATTACACAGTGAATCGGGGAACAATTAAAATTTGATTTAAATATTTCTTTAGGGGAGGGAACACCACACTTCCGCTTAATGAAAAGAAACATTTTTACAGTCCAGAGGTCTTTCGCTTCTTTTACACCTATTATGCCCTGAATGCATAGGGGACAGGTTCCAGCAGCTCAGGCTTTGGTTCTCACAAAGTATGTTTCCCTGGGTGGAGCAGGCTGGTGCTTCAGTTGAACCCAGGAACCTTTCTCTTTGGCTTCTTTCTTTTTCTGACCGTTTTCCTTTATGTGTTTTAGGAAGCTGTCTCGGCACTTAGAGTGCTTAATATGCTCAATATGCACATGAATTCCCTTGGCAAGAATCTTGTCCTTAACTTGTTTACAACAGTGCCAACAGCATGCTGGGTAACACTGTAGACTCTTCCAATTTTGCCATGGTAACACTTGTGGGGCATTCCTTTTTGAACAGGACTCATTCCCTTGATGTCTACAGTATCACCTTTCTTGTAAGTTTGCATGTACATGGCCAAATGAACAACTCCCTGTTTTCCAAATAGCCTAGAGAACATGTATCAGTGCCTATCCTCTTTCCCTGTGTGTTCATCATTTTGGTGAATTACTGAAAGACGGTGGTTCTGGCTGAAAGGCTAATTTTTTAATTTAAAAATTTCTAATGATTCTACTTTTAATAATTTCTAATTAATTTCTAAAAATCAATTGTATAGTATTAAGTAAATTTCACTTTTCAGAAATGATCTAAATTTGTTTTTCTCTAAACATACCAATATAATAATTTCAGATTCAGATTGATTCTGTTTAGCAAGCCATTTAAAATTTGCTTGTAGTTCCCGGTAATAGTATGAGAAGGCAACTTCTTCTTATTTGTTTATTTATCCAAATTCGCAGTACTATTCAATTCATACAGTATTTACTCATATCCCATTTTAGTTTTGGTTAATTTCTCTTTGGAGAAATATGGGAGACAATGAAATCTCACTTTGGAAAAGAAAAAGAGAAACTAATTCTTATTCAGTACTTATTACATGCCAACCACTGTGTCAGATACTTGAATCTCACAACTATTCTTTGAGGTTGCAAAATTTTTGTGCATTTTTATGCAGTTTAAGAAATAAAGTATCAAGAAGTTAAGTAACTAAGTTGCAAATAACCTAAATGACTCAAAGCTAATGGACTGAGTAAACTGTAGTACATTCAGGTGTTACAATGCAAAAAAGCAATGAAAGATTAGTAAGTACGTTATTATTTGATATCATAAAATGCCTACTAGATATTGCCAAATTTAAAAAATAGTACACACAACCATTTATATGTATGTATATGGGTGTGTATACACACACATCTGTTTTTTTAAAAAACATAAAGACATACATACAACACAAGACTCACAGAATCACATAGAATTAAAAAAACCACATTAAAACAGAGAAAACTGGTAAAAGTTGCTTTAGCACTTATATCAGGGTAGTGAGTTACAGATGATTTTCATTCTTTTGTTTATTCACTCTAAATTTCTGACAATGAGTATATCTCAGCTTTATATTTTAAAAAAGCAATGTATCATTTAAAAAATACATATTCCAATGTTACACAACTGTAAACATTAGAGCTCAGCTTTGAAATATAAGGTTATATTCTTTCCTCTATGATCAAAGATAGACTACTCAGACCTAAAGCAAAACACTCAGACACTCGCGTGTGGGGGCTGGGGGGCAGGGAGAGAAAGAGAGAGAGTAAGAAAGAGTCAAAGACACACACACACACACACACACACACACACACACACACGGGGAGGGGGGCGGACATAGAGGAAAGAGCTTGCATTTGGCTGTTCTTGACATTAGACCACCTTCACTCTAATTACTGATCGTACAGTTGTAAAAGCCCTTCCCAATTACATATAAGGATATTTTTGAGTCCTACTGGTTGCTATTGCAAAGCTATAAAGATCTTCATAATTACCTTCAGGCAGTTAAAAATTTAGAGATCCAGAGAAGTCTAGGTATAGATTCTTTTGGAATAGCTGGGCCAGCTGAAATTGTTAGGAGGTTATTATTCAGTACAAGGGAATTTGGCTCTTCCTGTTTAAATGGCAAATTTAACCAATGCACAGGTTAGAAGACTCCAAACCAAATCAATTGTATATAGAGAAGAACCTAGAAAAAAGAAAGGAATCCATTTAAACAGCAGAGTAGGTATAGTAATTGGGCCTATAGATCACAGGCCCAACTAGTAAGATTGTATTACTAAGCCAAAATCATCAATAAAAGAAAATAAAGCCAGGTGACTAAGTTAAGGTCTGGTATGACAATGGTCATGAATCAACACAAATAGTCTTGGCACAAAGGTTTCAGGACAGGCTGTCCAAAAGCAGCTGAGTGGAAGATTCGAGTAAGGTTTTACGTGTGGTATGTTACTCTGATCTTCCTCCCTCGCTTACTTCCTTGCTTTCTCTTTCCCACCTTCTTCCTATTCCTCCCTCCCTCCCTTCCTTCCCTTCCTTAACTTCTTTCTCTCATTTTCCTTCTTTTACAAAAATAATCTCTACTGCATACATTGTTTGAAGCACTTATAATGATGAATAAGATGTATCTCCCACCTAAAAAGAGTTTACGGAATATGTGTGTTGAGGTCATAGGTTAATATTTGTGTTTACTTATTATATCTTGAGTACTCATTTGCAGTGTTTTAGTTGTTCACAATCTAACATGGATTTAATGCTGAACACATGGCTCATGCTGTAGAAAGCTATGGGCCTTTGGGCAGAAACCTACTCCTCACCTTCAAACTGAAACGTCCTAAATGATGTAATGTGTATAGCTAATGATGTTATACAGTAGAACTCATTTGTAATAGTGGTATTGAGAGACTTGGCTAATAGCCACATGTAGTCTTAGTGATATAATGAGAGAAATTCATGATGAAACTTTAAGTAAGAGGACATGATTTTTCTTCCAGTATAACTGAATCTTTGCTATTATAAGAAATATTAGGTTGAAATTTAATAGAATTACACAAAACATATTGAACTACTGTTGGAATAGTATGGAATGTGATATCAAAATCATGCTTCAATAGAATATAAGTTTAGGCTTGAAATGTATTATATTTCAAGTTGAACTTTATGACAGCTGAATAAGGGATATGATATTGCCTTTTAATGAGCTAATTTCTTCCCAATTTTAAGAGTGACCAAAGGTCAGCCCTTTTGGATTGCACAGCACACACTTGTAAGAAACCCTTATAAATCATCCTTATGTTCAAGTGCAAGGCAACTATAACACAAGCCCATGTATTAAATCAAAAGTGCCTTTCAAAATATGAGAGAGAGAAGCAAATGTTCACGGTAACAGTATGCTAAGGGCTTTATGAAATAGAAAATTAACCTTGGAAGTTTCTCAGTGGACAAGGCTTAGATAAAATAAAAAAGTTATTCCTCTGGTATGCTTAGAGCATACCAAACCATGTAGAACAATTTGCATTTTAATGTGGATGTTGTGCCGTCTGTTTATTTCTATGTGTCAGTCCTTCTGCCTTATCCCCATTATTTTCAAAACTGTAAACTACATACAGCATGGCTCTAATGAATCAGGTTGACAGGGGTTGCTAATGCATTGGAACATTTCTGAATGTTCACTCCAGAGAAATTTGAATTTAGCAAGTGCCATATCTGAAACCAGTACAGAACCTGGGGGTGGATAGCTGGTACTGGTGGGTGGTCGGAATTTGACACCCATCCCCAAACTTCAAAAGGGATTCAGAGACGTATTTCTAATAAGATTGAAGTTAAAAGGATATGACAATGTGAATACCGACTGGTTTAAACCTTTTGAATGGCAAATTATTATTAAGAATTAGCTAGCATTAATTTAGTACTTTATGCCAGGAACTATATTTATTTATATACAATTTAATAACTGAATTATTTACTATGTGTAAGGAGTCTTAAAAGTATTAATGGGGCCAGGCGCAATGGCTCAGGCCTATAATCCCAGCACTTTGGGAGGCTGAGGCAGGCGGATCACGAGATCAGGAGATCGAGACCATCCTGGCTAACATGGTGAAACCCCATCTCTACTAAAAATACAAAAAATTAGCCGGGCGAGGTGGCGGGCGCCTGTAGTCCCAGCTACTCGGGAGGCTGAGGCAGGAGAATGACGTGAACCTGGGAGGTGGAGCTTGCAGTGAGCCGAGATCGTGCCACTGCACTCCAGCCTGGGCAACAGAGCGAGATTCCGTCTCAAAAAAAAAACAAAGTATTAATGGTCTTGACCTGGTTTTTCTATATCTAGGAACTTATAGTAATAATTAATGACCCATATAAAGAATTATGCACTAAAATGTTTGCCTCAGCATTATTTACATAGCATAAAGTCTGAAACAAATGTCCAACACTGAAGAATGCTTAGGTAAAGTTACATAAAGGATATTATACAGTCATTGAAATCATGTTTGCAGTGGATACTTAATGGGAAGATGATCTCTATGCAATGTTAAGAGAAAAACAAAGTAGCATGCAAAATAGTATATATAAAATACTTCAAAATATAATAAACAATAAACATTGGAACTTTTATAAAAAGACTTAGAGGGGATAAAGCAAAATATCAATTGTGGTTATATCTGGGTAATGGGAATTATGAATAATTTTAGTTTTTAAAATTTATTTCTGTATTTTCCAAGTTTTTTACAAAAAGTTTACATCAAGTATATAATTTGAAAAATAAGCTTAAACATTTTCTGACTGAAAAGAATTCTTGGCTTCTCTACAGGCAGATTTCCTTAACACATCTTCCTGCCCAACTACTGTGTCAGTGGGACCCCTGCTCATGTGAATATTTCCTTGTGCTAGTTTTTGGACCTCCAGGCTAGAGCAATTTTCTTCTGGGCTTTGGAGCATTTTGTTTCTTACCTCTTAGCAATCCACCCCCAAGAGTTGACTCCTGGTTTTGGCGTCCACCCTTTTATGAAGCCATCCTCAGGTTGGGGTGGTTAAACCATTCCATTCCACCATTAGTTGCTCACTGCCACACCGGCTGGCTACATGCTTCAGTGAAGCTAGTGAAACCTCAAGGGATGTATCAAGTATCCCAAAAGTTACTTACAATTTTGGGATGACCAGGGAGGATATCTAGCTATCTTCAGCCCTCAGAAGCTTGGCTACACCTCTCTACCAATAAGCCTGTTTATACTGAGGACTTTACTGACAAGATGGGTTACAAGAATGTTTTCATGCAAGTCCCTAGGACTCCTTAGTAAATTGGAGCATTACAGATACTCAAGAAGTATTTGATGAAGGAAAGAATACTAGGGGTGATAAAGGTAGTCTTTAATATAATATTTTTACTAATCAAAAGAACAAGTATTTTTTTCAGAGAATAGGAGGTGGGAAAGACATGGAGGAAGCAGGGAAATCAGAGGCAGGGAAAATTGATGGAACGTGTGCCCCATTTTGGGACAAATATTCAGGGTTAATAAGGAAAATTAAGAGAATAGTGTGATATGATATCAATGGACATGTAGATAACTGATATCAGTCCTTTAACAAAGGAAATTGCAAATTGTTTTTTCAAGAGTTTCAAAGAGGTACAATTTTTATGGCCTAGACCTTCTGTGGCTGACTGTCATAGGTGAATAATGGCTGCCCCAAAATATCAAGTCCAAATTGTTGGAATCTGTAAATGTTATCTTCTTTGAAAAAAAAGGTCTTTGCAGATATGACAAAGTTAAGGATTTTGAAATGAATAGATTCTACCTTGGATGACCCAGATGAGCCTTAAATATCATCAAAAGTGTCCTCATAAAATAGAGGCCGAGGTAGATTCCACATCAACACACAGAGGAGACAAACAGAAGAGGAGGGGGCAATGTGACCATGGAGACAAAAATTGGTGTGGCATGGCCACAAAACAAGAAACACTTGGAGTTGCCCAAAGGTGGAAGAGGCAAGAGCAGATACTTCCCTGGATCCTTTGGAGAGACTGCAGTCCTGTTGACGCCTTAATTTCAGACTTTGGGCCTTCAGAGCAGTGAGGGAACATGTTCCTGTTGTTTTTGGCTAGCAAATCTGTGGTAATTTGTTATGGCATCCCTAGAAAACACACACAGTGAATAAAATAACTCTTGCGTGGGAGAACAGCCTCATTCTGATTGGTTGGGGAGGAAAGTGATTGTCAATAGTGTACCTGTAAGATGGTAGAAGGTGAAATCAGCTGTAAAGCATAGGAAGGCAGTGGTGGTAGGTGTCTAGGAGTACGGTGGCCACAATAGCATCTGCTATTGTAAGAGCACTGGGGGGGGAGTGAAGCGGGGAGAATAAGAGTGGAAGGGTCACTTTCCTGAGTGCCCTAATCCCTCTTTTAGTTGACACATCAGACCTAGCCATCCAGATGAGATGACATTGTTCTATTTAAAAGACTGGGTGGGAACTGGAGCCAGGATACTCTATGGGGTTATTTATCCAAATCCGGGGTTATTATTCAAAAGTGCATGGCTGGGCAAATAGGTTTATGCCATAGTTTATCAAGATGGAAACCAAAACAAGGAAAGTTGCCAAACTAATTTTTGGGGGCTTGAAGAACAGTTGTTTGTAAAGAAATGGTTTAAATTACAGATTAAAAAAAAAAATCCGTGCTGCTTCAAAACTCAAACTAGATAACCTCCACAAGCATTCTTTCCTCAAAGCTACCTTGTAGACACCAGACCTAGTAAATTTACATTTGACAGACAAATAGGAAACTTTTTCATGTTACACAAAGGCAACATTATAATCTAGCTGTCAGGCCTTAGCTCCACTGATGCACTGAGATGTGGGCCAGATGAAGATAATTCAGGGAATCTAGCTCCAGCGAGAGTTTCAGGGAGCCCTCCCTCAGTTAGTTGAAATCCCAAACGCTTATCGCAAAAGCAAGAGAAACTTGATAACGACCTGGCAGTAGTGACCAGACTTATTCTTCCTAGAACAAGAAAGTGATATTCAGAGATTGACATACCCTTAAAACGATCAAAAGGGAAAAGCAAGGTTTTCTTTTCAGAGGTTCAAGTCATGCTGAGTTTGGTCAGATAGTGTGAGGGGCCCAGTCGAGTCACTTGTGAGAGTATATAAAATAAAGTTGGGAAACAAAGGAAAAGAGTGAAAAGAATGAGGTATTTATTCACTAAAAGGACCAATGAAACCGATCCCCTCTAAGTGTAAAAGGAGGAGTAGAGATTACTGCGCCTGTTGTTTAAAATGTGTGGACAGAAGATTATTTCTAGAGGACACTTAGTATATATTTACCATGGTATGCATCAAAGGCAACAGAATTTTGTTATGTCGCTTACCATAAAATATTAGAATAAAAAATCAATATTGATGTTTCTGTTTTAAAAAGTAATACATGTTCATTATTTAAAAAAATAAACAAGAGCTGTAATAAAAGTATATAGTATGGAGGGCGACATTCTCAGAGATACCCACTTCTTGGTGTCAGCCACAATTAACTGTTTGGTGTACAGAATCACAGAAATAAGGGCTGATAAATTTGTAGATGCCGTCTAATCCAATTCCCCTATTTCATAGTGGAGGAAGAGGAGGCACAAACATGGCCACAAGGCTATTGAGTTATTGAAGATTGTCCAGTTAGTTAGAAAAAGATGCTGGTTTGCTCTTGTATTACTTACAGATACAGATAATTTTATTCACCTGTTTTTTTTTTTTTTTTCTTTTTTTCTGTTGAGCTGTAAGGGAAACACATCCTAGATATTCAGAACCCCCTACTAGGTTGACTAAAACAAAGCAAGGAAGGAAATTTTAAAAATAGCAGAGGGCCTCTAAAGACAGCTGCTTGAGGCAAGCTAATGAACAGGTGTTTATGATTGAATTATTAGCCTCAATAAATTAAAAAAAAACACCATTTTTTTTCAAACTTGAAGTAAAAACACAATAACAATAGAGTATTTATCACTCTCCAGAACTTTCTTTGTTGAATACAGGAGTATAGTTTTAGCTTTTTCTCTAGGAAATCGACTTCCAGTTTCTGAATCATTTTGGCTAGTTTTTATATGCTTCCAATCCATCCTCTCCAGCACTCCCCCAAGCTGCTTATTTTGTGGCAAATAATAGCAAACAACTTTTTATTTTTTTCAGAGATATCCAGAATTTCACCAAATGCTGATGTTTTTTCCTCTAAAAGAGTCCTTGTGAAAATCCCTTACTTATTTCTGTCTAATAAATGCCATAGTTAATATTTACTTTCTCCAGGGATGATTGTTTCAGTATTATGAAAATCTCAGAAGAGCAACTAGAGTCATTTAACCTACTCTTAATCTGTCCTAATGCCATTTCTCTCTTAAACGTGTCTCCATTTTTTTCAGAATTGTGTGCCTCTTAGTTTTTCAAAGCAGTGAGTAGGTTGAGCAGAGAAAGGGCCAATACAGCATTTGTTCTCCTCATACTGCTGAGCATAGTCATCAAAATGTCCTAAAGTATGTGTATGAATAATCGTCTAAGAATATGTGTATATTCTGTATTCATATAGAGCACATTTATATATGTACACGTTCTCTGATACATATAGGGTTCTCAATTTTTGAATAGGAAAGGGACTTGGACTTTGAGATCTATAGATTTGGGATCAAATATCAATTTCTAGTTCGTGGCTATGTGATCTTGGAAAAGTCATTTAGCTTCTAAAATGTAGTTTTCTCACTTACAAAATGAGGATAATAATAACTATCTTAAGGTGATGTTACAAGGATTGTATATGGTAATGACATAAAAGGTCTGTTTGATAAGTGCTTGACATATCGGGGTCAACAAATGGCAGTTATTATTTTCTCATGTAATCACATATATTTTCAAAAAACTAAACAATACCGCCTGAAAATATTCATCATTTGTCCTTTCTGTGGTCTAGAAAATGCTGCTTCTTTGAGATCATTTGCAAATTGTAGCTTTGTTCAGTCTTTCTCAAACTTACATTTTCTCCCCTGCTCCATATTTGACAGCTATAGCTGCTCTGCTATTATCACTTTCTGGCTCCTCTTTTTCATGCATCATTTCAGATAGGATTGTAACATGCTCTGGAACCACTTCAGGTATTCTGCCCTCTGTGCAATTGCCTTAGAATCAACTTCTCCCACAATTGGTTGTCACTGGTTACATTTTTATCGGTTAACCAAAATGCTTAGTTGAACATAGATTAGGTTGTCATGCCTCTGGAGAGCCTGCAGTTCAGAACTTTTTTACTGGACACTTTCTCTTGTCACTTGATGCTAAGAGGAACATGTCAACAGTGAAACTTATCTGAAAGCTGAATATGAAGTAACTGATAGATTTAGGTGTCACATTATATAGTAGACAGTAGTGTTGCTTGATAGAATATTGTTTGACTCTATGCCAAAAGGCACACTGGGTTCACTATAGCTGTGTAACTTTCCCCATATCAGTATGTCATTTAGAAGCTTGCTAAAAATGTAGCAAGAGGCCAGGATTATTTTTAGTTGGAAAAGCATCATTTACTTCTCACAAGGTAAATAGATCTTTAATAACTTCTTTAATTTAGTCTTGTTTTTAACACATGAAATGGGAATAAATATTCAGTGATTTGAATGATGGATTCTCTATAACAATGAAATATTTAAATGCTCTTACTAGGAGCAGTAATTGACCATAACGTTCCTTTTTGACACTCACAAGTATTTTCTGTTAAGTGGGAGTAATGTTTTAAAACTAAACATAAAATCACAAACAGGGCATTTTAAATTTGAACTTTTAATACTTAGAAGTGAGCCTTTATTCAGAAGGCTCATAGAAGTATTTTCCTTAATTGTTGCATGCATAAGGATCTCTTCTAAATTAACATTAATTTTATGATTAATTTTGAAACAGAAACCTAATTTTTAGTCACTGGCATGAAATGTTTCTTGGAACAGGAAAGAGAAATTTATTTTTGTTTCTTACTAAATCAGTCATTTAATGCCATCTGATATTAAATACCATATTTTCAACAATCTAAAATGATGAATAATTTACAAAATATTTTAATTATATTGTTATGATATTAAATATGGTAGGCTATGTATAGTAACACAAGCTCACCAATAATGAATTTGCTGAGATTAGCTGCGAAATCTGGTTGAGGATATGCCTGTGGAGGATTATCCTCCCATGGTAAGAACCATGAAGGTGGTTCATTCATTTGACTAAAGCTTTGAGCTCATGCTTATATGGTAGACCACTTTTCCTCCATTTCTTTTCAAAAAAAATGTGTAGCCAGAGGAAAACAGTATTTTCAAATATTTCTTACAGTAAATTAAGACAATAGTTGCTATCGTTTGGATGTTTGTTCTCTGCAAATATCATGTTGAAATTTAATTCCTAGTGTGGCAATGCTGGGAGGTGGGGCCTAGGGGGAGATGTTTGGGTCATGGGACACATCCTGCATGAACAGATTAATGTTCTCTCTTGGTGCGGAGTGAGGTTTCATTTTATTATTTCTCATAAGAGCTGGTTGTTAAAAAGAGCTTAGCACCTCCTCCTTCTTTGTCTTGGTTCCTCTCTGTACATGTGATCTCTGCACACTCTGGCTTTCCTTCACCTTCCAACTAGTGGAAGCAGCCTGAGGCCCTCACCAGATGCTCAATCTTGAACGTTCCAGTTCCAGTCAAAACTGTGGGCTACATAAATTTCTTTTCTTTATAAATTACCCAGTCTCAGCTATTTCTTTAGAACAACACTAAGCAGACTAAGCCAATAGCTCTTCTATTTCCCATATATATAGTGCTTGAGATAGATCATTATGTAGCAAAAATTCCTGATCTTTGACTTCACCAGAATTGATGGAGGTGTATTTTGTTGTTGTTGCTGTTATTTTTCTCCCTTTAAATTGTCTAAAGGACTATTTATCAGTCAATTTTTGGCCATTTCAAACTTGTGGTATTTTACTGTATGGGTAGGTTTTAGTCAGGAAACCAGAAGCCACTCTGGATATTCAGATAGGAAAGGTTTCGATACAGTAATTGTAGGTATAATCATTGTTAGGGCTGCAGAGTGAAGGTCAGGAATGTCTCCCTGTTGATTCAAGTAGCCAGTAGACCTACAGAGCATTCTCAAAAGTTCATCCGGGAGCTGCTGTGAATCTTAGGAATCAACATTCCTGCTGCCTGAGGTACTCAAAGTGGCTGATTTGAAAGCTGTCATGCACAGAAGCTCATGCCTGCATGTGCATATTTCCTTAATTGTTGATAGAAAAGAATGTTTTTTTCTGCTTTGATACCTTTAGTACAAGTGTGCTTGTCATTTGCAGAGTAATCTGTAGCCATCCAGTTAAATGGGTCCTGGGGAAGGGAGTTTTGGCTTTCTCTTTGTTGAAGCAGACAAAACGATAAAACAGGCACAGTAATGATGTCAAGTTGAAGACAAATCTGGCATAGCCATGTTTTGTCAACCTAGCATTTGTGTATACTCTTCTACCCACATTCTAACTTCAAAAACAACCATCCAACTTCATGCTTCCACATGATATGATGTAACTATGTCTTATCCAGCCATATATACATATACATATACGTTACACTCTCTCCCTACAGGGGTAGACACAAAGTTCTATAAATCACTGTATGCTATTTTTGGGTGATGTTCATTCTTTTTCAAACTCAGTTCCAATCCTTCTTTGGTATCTTTTAACTTATAGAATAAATTATAAGGTAAATCTCTATAATACACTTTGCATTAGATAAAAGATGAGGATGGTGGCAAAAAAACTGGTTAATATATACAACTATCTACATCATAAATCAGAAAAGGAAATAGGCTTAGCTTTCACATGCTTCGTTTCTACAAGTGAATAAGAGGCCATAATTGGTCTTTATGATTTCGCTTTCTCACTATCCATTTGATTTGTTCTCAGTGGGTGCCTTATTCGGTCATGTTCTTTACTCGATGGGATGATGCAAAACCTCATTTTTGAAGGGCTAGATCCACTAGTAGACTTGCTTTTTTGGGTTGCTCTACTCCTTTGCTAACCTTTTACACTAGGTATACAAGTACTGAGGGGCAATCCAGAGAATCCTTTGAATCCTCTTTGCCTTTATTATGCAGCAGCAACTCTATTTCTTCTGGACAATCAATATTATTCACTCCAGTTAGTACAGCAAGCCCTTCTTTGACTGTTGCCTTAGTGGCATGAAGAATTCAAAGTGATAGTTTAAATTTCACATTCAGTAGAATCATTGTTAGGTCTACTAGTGTAAGCATTCATTTTTTAGAAATTAAGTCCTCTAAACCTACAGAGACAAAAAGTGGTAAAGAGAAGTGATATGGTTTGGATGTGTATACCCACCCAAATCTCATCTGGAATTGTAATCTCCAGGTGTCCAGGTGTCGAGGGAGGGACCTGGTGGGAGGTGATTGGATCATGGGGATGGTTTCCCCATGCTGTTCTTATGAAAGTGAATGAGTTCTCATAAGAGCTGATGGTTATAAAAGTGTTTGGCAGTTCCCCCCACTTTCTCTCGCTCCTGTCACCATGTAAGAGGTGCCTTACTTCCCCTTTGCCTTCTGCCATAATTGTAAGTTTCCTGAGGCTTCCCCAGCCATACGGAACTGTGAGTCAATTAAACTTCTTTCCTTTATAAATTACACTGTCTCAAGTTGTATCTTTACAGCAGTGTGAAAATGGACTAATACAAAAAGCAAAGCTTTTGTGATTGGGTCTTTAAGAATAACAGAGAGAGGAACCACTCCCATTCCCACTTCTTGGCTCCTTTATCCATGTCTTCTGGCCATGGGGAAAGATAGTGTCATGTTGTCATATTGTTTGCTAGTTCAGAACATATATGAAATCTTTCAGGAAAGCACATAGCCAAACAAGGTATTATTACTTAGCCAGTGCCTAAGATGGGTTTTTAATAGGGTATTCCACTGTTACGTCAGGCAGGCCAACTTGAGGTGATGTGGTACACGGTAAGATCAATAAATTCTGCAGATGTGAACATTTCCCTCATTCTTTGCTGGTCAATGTGTTCTTTGTCCAGAAGCAAAGTTATGTGGGCATCATTAAAGAGAATCAGGCATTCCATTAGCCTGTGGATACTGGTACTTTACAAAGGCAGAGCAGACAGGGGTGGCACATTCATATCTACTGTGTTTATTCTGGTAAAACATGCTGCTCTTTCTTTCATGATGGAAGTAGTCAACATGGCTAGCAGATCCCCTCAAGAATAGTGCCACAAAAGGATATCAGCATCAAACTCCACTGACAATATACTAGGTTTTTAGCAACTGTGATAGCTAGAATAGTCTTATTGAAGAGAAGACCCTGCTTTTGAGCTCATGCATAGTCTCTATCACTGACACTTTGACCACTTTATTTATGAGCCCATTGGTCAAGCTCAAATGGCTGGGAAGAGGTTGGCTAATATTCACAGAAAGTGTTATCTCGATTTTATTATTGGGAAAATGCCTTGCAGTTGAAGCCTGTTTATGAGCAATTACTTGGGGCACAAAAAATTTCAAACTCTTACCATTCCCAGAGGTTTACCACTTCTTACTCAGACCTTTGTGTTATCAATCCCTTATTTTATTTTCTTCAAAATCCAGAGAAATGAGAAAAACACTTTCCATTGTCCAGTGTAGAAATGGCATCTCTTTCCAAAAAAGAAAAAAAAAAAAATTGAATGCAGTTCTGCCCACTGGAAAGATTGCCTTTTTCCCCAATCCTTAACAGCCAATCCTTAACCCAATCCTTTTTTCCCAATCCTTAACATAGTGGGACTGAAATGCTACATGGTACAAGACTATTGTGTGGACATATCTACAAACCAGGACTGATTTGTTTTACCTCAGTCACTTGATGATGAACTCCTCCTGAGGTCCCAAATGTGTTGTGTGGTATAGTTGTCAATGCAAGCTTTTGATGCCAAAAGTTCAAATTTTGCCATCAGTTCAAATTCTACCCCGTATCTCATGTTTCTGCTCTGGCTGGTGTGAAGGGGAACTAATGCCAAACTTATCTGAGCTTGCTGAATTTTTCTCTATAACGCAACCCACCTGTGTTTTCAGGACAAATTGAGCTCGGTTGCACATACGCCACTTAAGTTTGATAATGGAATGCTGTTATACACTCTTTAAAAAATTAAATCAATTTTATTGAGATTTAATTTACATACCAAAATGCATTCATTTTAAGTTCACGATTTGATGAGCTTTGGCAGTTGTACTCCCTGTATGACCTTCACAAAACCCAATATATAGAATATTTCCTTTACTCAAAAATTACCCAGTGCCTTTTTGCAGTCAGTACCTGTGCTTATTCCTGGCCCCAAACAAACACTGATCTGATTTTTATCACTATAGATTGGTTTTGCCTATTCTGGATTTTTATATAACTGGAATCATACAGTGTATAGTCTTTTATGCCTGGTTTTATTTCACCATATAATATTTCTGAGATTCATCGATGCCATTGCATATATCAGTAGTTGGTTCTGTTTCACTGCTGAGGAGTATCCCATTGTTTGAATATATCACAATTTGTTTACCCATCACTGTGTTGGATATACTTGTACAAGTTCTTTCTGTAAACAAGCATTACTAATTTTCTTGGGTAAATAAGAATGAAATGACTGGTTCAAATGTTCTGTTCATGTTTCACTTTACAAGGGACTCAAAAAATGTTTTCCAAATGATGGTTGATTATTCTCACCAACATTATAATAGAGTTCTCATTGCTTCACATTTTTGCCAGTATTTTGTATTGTCAGACTTTTAACTTTAGCAATTGCTAACGGGCATTTGGTGGACTTAATTTTGATTTTTCTGTTGATTAATGATGTTTCATATGCTTATTAGCAACTTGTATATCTTTCTATGTGATGCATCAGTTCAACTCTCTGTCCATTTAAAATTTGATTGTTTTTCTTATTATTGAGATGTAAGAGGTCTTTATATATTCTGGAAACTAATCCTTTGTCAGAAATTTGTACTGTAAATGCTTACTCCCAGACTTTATCTTGCCTTTTTATTTTTGTAAAAGTGTCTTTCAAAGGACAGTCATTTTTAATTTTGGTGGAATACAAGCATCAGTTTTTCTTTTATGTTCATGCTTTCTACGTAGTATGTAAAAATAGCACACAAAACAGTATAAACAGTATAGCAAGGTCACAAATATTTTCTACTGTATTTTATTCTAGAAGTTTTACAGTTTTAACTTTCACACTTAGGGCTAGATTTAAGTTAATTTTTATGTATGATTTGAATTAAGCATTAAAGCTTATTTTTACTTTGCTACTTTTATCTCTGGTTTGAGTTAGGTCTTCTTCATGTCATCCATGTCTCTAATTAAAATGCTTAATATTTCCTCTAGGTTCTTGAACACCTGGATATAGTTGTAATTACTGTTTTAATGTCTTTGTTTATACGTTCTATCATCTTCATAATTTCTGGGTCAGTTTTGATTTAATTTTTTCTCTTCGTTGTGAGTCTTATTTTCCTGCTATTTTATGTTTGTATGGCAGGCTTTGTGAAATTTACCTCATTGAATGATGGATATTTTTGTATTACTATAAATGTTGTTGAGCTTTGTTCTGGGACATAGTTAAGTTACTCGGAAACAGATGGGTTGTTTCAGGTCTTGAATTTAATCTTTGTTAGGTGGGATTAGAGCAGCTAATTTTGTCACGCTACTGAAGAAAAGCCATTATGTATATACTACTCAGTGCCCCAATTTCCACTCTCGACTAGTGGGTAGAGAAACTATTCTTAGCCCTGTGAAAACTCTATAAATTTTCTCCTCTAATCCTTTTGGGTTGTTCTTTTTCCATCCTCAGAGAGTTTCCTTACACAAATGCCCGGATTAATACTCAGCCAAAGCCTTGAGGGAAGGGGGATCCTGTGAAGATTTCTGAATCTCTGTGTAACTTTCCCCTCTCTGGTACTCTGACCAGCAAAATGTAGCCTTCTCCAAAGAAACCTGAGCAGTTTGTCAGGGATTAGAGTATACTGGCTCCTGAGTGGTGTTAGCCGGGGAAATGAAATGTTTTGTGGTGATGTCAATCAATTTTAAGGCATCATTTCCTCGTTGTCAGACATATCTCTCACATAGCCAAGGAAGCTCATGTTAGCTGACTAGACATCCTCTCTCCAGGACAACGGTGGAGATTCCCTATGAATCTAGCCCTCTTGGTCTCCTTTTCCTTTTGTTGCATGCCAACATACCTTTGCTTGATAAACCCTCTTTCTTTTGTGGTAAGTTTGTAGCTCTTTCAGTCCCAGTGACATTGCGATCTTTGCTAATTAGTCATCTCACTTGGGGTTTCCAAAACTCTTTATTCACAAATACTGATAGTCCTATGAGTCATTCTTATATATGAGTAATTCAGTAATTTTGTGTTGATTTTTACCAGTTTTATCTTCAAAGATCAATTTCTTTGTAAATGTGGTGACTATAATTACTGTGAATTAAGAATTTTTGAACATATTCCTATTTAAAAAAATCTTTGCTAGGACCTTCTATCTGATTTGTATGAGCTCCTTTATAATCTAGATTTTTAGGTATCATTTATTTGTTAATATCTTCTAGTTTGATCTTGCCCTTATTTTAGTTCTATTTCATTGTCAATAGAATTAAAATATTTTTTTTCATGGTGGATCGGTCGGTGAGGGGAGGCGGTGGCAGACAGGGTCTTGCTCTTTTGCCCAGGCTGGAGCGCAGTGGCTCAATCATAGCTTACTGTAACATCAAACTCCTGGGACTCTATACTCTGTGACTGCACTATGACTGGCTAATTAAAAAAATTATTTTGTAGCAGTGGAATCTTGCTATGTTGCCCAGGCGGGAACAGAATTAAAATTCTAATATAGTAAAAACTATAAAATCTTCACATTTATTGTTTCTTCTCTTTAATGTATATGAATGAATTAATATTTAATCTAGAGACCTGAAAAGCATTAAATTCTATTTTCTGGTAGATTTTTGAATATATATTTTATTTTCGTAGACATATTAGAGTGTTGTTCCATCTCTCATACTTTTCTCCTTCCTGACTACTCCCCTCATCACTTGGCTAATCCATAGCAGCATGGAGGTGGGTCCATAATAGCTCTGTTGGCACAATCTGATTCTTCCTCTTTGAGGATGGTTTATTTTAACCCAGTGACCATCTGAATCAAGATGGCCTAATTAGCATTATTTTCCTGGGACTTTAAATCTGGGATGTACAATTTAAATTGGAAACAAGGAGAGTCACTTGAATGAATAAGATGTAATCTTAGGACACTGTAGAAGAGATGTCTTAGTTACCATATCACTGGGGTGTTCAGAGAAAGAGGTGAATAAATGAACTTAATGCTCACTAAGAAGCAGAAGTGAGAGGAGGAAGGAAATTTTCTGGGATTTTTGTCTTCTGCTTCCTAGTTCTAGCGTTTCTCTAAAACCAGCCTGCATTTCTGTTCTTGGTCATTAATAAAATGTACTTATATCTTTATAATAAATTATCTCTTTCACTTAATTTAGCTAAATTTAGTTTATAGTACTTCTAATTCAGGAGTTTTAACTAATAAAGAATTCAAGTTTTTTCCTTTTTTGTAATAAGTTTGGTGTAAGCTGTCAGATGGAGTATCCAACACTCACCCTAAGAGTAGGAACTAGATAAATTATATACCATCTTCTGGGCAGCATATGAAGGCAGTTCACAAAAGAAAGAGGCTGAGGTCAAGGCAGAAGCTAGTTTTGTATATTACTATCAGATCTTATAATTTCTAAGACAAAAGAGATTAAGCTTGGGCTAGGTTAGAAAACCGTGGGAGAGACTGGTTAAGTATCAACACCTAGACCTGGAGAAGGGGCAGACACAAAATGGAAGAGTAATAAGAGAATACTGGGAGTAATACTTAGTAAAACTAGATAATCCATACAGAATCAATCTAGAAAGAGTCTCATGATTCATAAGTTTAGTTAATCCTTTATTTTTTTCATTTAGCAGCTATATAGGCATAGGGTACTGGACAAAACCAGGATATACAGCAGAAACCAAGGCAAACACAGCTCTTCCATTATGGAGCTCACATTCTTGTGGGATGGAGAAGGAAGGTATTAAATAATTAAGTATACATTTATTCATTCATTATTACTGTAATGAATACTATTAAGGAGAATCATTAAAGTTTAAGCTGAAGGAAATTGATCAGGTCTGGGTGAGAAGGAATGATTCTTTAAGAAAGTGAAATAAAGTATCTTTGCATATGTTTTCTAGGCCAGATGTTTAAAATAGTAGACTTGTTCCAGTGGACATGTGGATTTTTTTTAAATCACTTTATAATTACTTGTAACAAAAACTGGCAGAAATGCAAAAGTGTATGGATTTAAATTTCTGTGTTCTTTTTTTATGCCTTTGACATTAATTTTCTTCTTGAAATAAGTGTTAGTCTTGTGACTTAAAAATGCAGAAAATAATACACATTGTCTAGCTTTGTCAGAGGGATGCAGTGAATGCAAAGAATTATCTTGCCTAAGAAATCTAACATCCTAAATGGAAAGGCTTTAAATATCAAATAAACCTGATGCTACTTTATTTGATACCTCCTTACACCATTTCATTTAGGCTTTTCTTTTTTCTGCTTCCTAACTCACATGCTCAGACTTTTCTCGAAACCTTCAGGCACTGGGAAGGAAAAGAGAACAAGGAAACTAGAAGATTTTAAGCGTGAGCTATGCACCAGGTCCAATAGGAGGTTCTTGGCCATTTTGGGCTGCATCTTTAGCATTAGAAATCCGTTCTTTTCCTCAATGATCTCTTTATGTAATTCTCCAACAGAACAGAGCTTTCTCACCAAGGCCAGGGACCTCTGGACTTATTGTGTGGATTTCAGGGGGTCAGTAAAAACTTGGAAAAAATATATATATTATCATATATTTCTACATTTCTATAATTTACAATCATATTTAATTGTTCTTATAAAGTTTTATTTGTAAAAAACATGTTTAGCTGAATGAACAAGACACATAGAGTTAGTTTATTTTGTTATTACTTGCTATTACTGCACTATTTAGAAAAGGACCTTGTAAATGTCAATTTCTTTTCCTATTATGCATAGTTTTAAAATGTTAAGGTTAGTAGAGTAAATAATATTATTTAACTACTCAGTATGTTGTAGGCAGAATAATGGCCGACAAAGATATCTACCTCCATCTCCCTGAATCTGTGAAGATGTTGTGTTGGCATAACCTCATGGCAAGGGGGTGTGAGGTTGCAGGTGGAATTAAGGTTGCTGATCAATTGACCTCAGAATAAGAATATTTTCCTGTATTATTGAGATGGGTGTAATGTAAACACAAAGGCCCTTAAATATAAAAGAGGAAGGCAGAAGGACTGGAGTCAGAATTATTCAACGTGAGAAAGACTTGCCAGTCTGTCGCTGGCTTTGAAGATGTTAGGAGACCACAAGCAGGTGTTCTCCAGCAGCAAACAAAGGCAAGAAAACAGATTCTCCCCTGAAGCTTTGAGGAAAGTATACAGAAACACCTTGACTTTAGTCTAGCAGGACCTATTTTGAACTTCTTATATCTGGAATTATAAGGTAACAAATCTGTTTTGTTTTAAGCCACTGAATTTGAAGTGGCAACAAGAAACTTACTAATACTATCAGGTAGGAACATTAGATTACTTTTATTGTCCACACATTGTGGGCCAAGTAAATAATTAAGTACTTTACACACAGGTATTTTCAGTTCTATCTGACTCCAAAATATACAGTCTTAACCACTGCGCTATACAACCTCTTTTTTAAATTAATAATTCAATGAATGATTGAAATACGGAACATCAAGTCTGTGCTCATTTGGAGCACATATGAAGTACTCAGCAAATGCTTATAAATGCTTTTCTGAAGAGCGGCTTTTTGGCCCATAGGAATATTCAGCAAGCCAGAGTTATTCTACCTCCCTGGATAGAGGCATCACGGCCAGAGCAACTTTGAGCTTGGCACATTCTATTTGAGCTGTTCATTACATTTATCATTTTAGATATACTCAAGCCTTTGAGAGTTTATTTCTTATAATTCTGAAAATACGAAGATATATGAGCCTCCTAGTACACCCCGGTGAATCATCTTAATCAGGGTGTTTCCCTCAAGGTATTCCAAATAGACAGACATTTTTTATAATATGAGAAAGTGAAAGCATATTGAACCTAAGGCCAAGTTATAGATTTCCTAAATGTAAGCATCACATAAAACAACCGATCCATTTTTTCTTCAACTTTCCAAACTTGTTTTTATCCATTTGCTTGAAATGTTTTCTCTCTTGCTCTATAAATATGTTTTGTGTAGTGCCTGATTCTCCCTATGGTATTTGCTTTCCATTAACTTCCTATTGATTTTCAGTTATGTGTACACAGTACTGCAGGAACATAAACTGCAAACACCAGACTTAAAGAAGTCTGAACTCTAACTGTTTTATCTTGGTGACAGAGTACTACAGCATGAATATTACCTGTGGCCTCTTTTAAAAAATGTATTTAAAGGCAGTTGTGACAAGTAGGATCAAGTCTGAGTAATGATGTATATAAATTACAGTGGGAAAATATCTGGTGTCTCAGGATGAAGGATGTTCAAGTTGAAAGGACAGGTTGGAACAGATAAAGATGAGTTTTTGAAAATATGGCATTACGGAAGGTGAAGCAAAGTGTAAGTCATTGTAAAAAGAAAGTTACCAGAAGATGAGAAAAGTGAGGAGAAGTGGGAAGGAAGTAACACACAGCAAGTTGATATGACACCCAAAAAGGAATACGGTTTTTGAAACAAGTGAAATTTAAAGTTATCTTAACTTAATCTGATTAATAATTTCTCTCACATTTAAAAGCATTCATGTTTTTATTGTTTTGCTTTATAGTAAGCTCGTCCAACCGGCAGCGCACAAACCGCATGCAGCCCAGGACGGCTTTGAATGCGGCCCAACACAAATTTGTAAACTTTCTTAAAACATTATGAGTTTTGCCAAAAACAATTGCAACAAAACACAGAATTGACAAATGGGATCTAATTAAACTAAACAGATACAGCACAGCTAAAGAAACTATCATCAGAGTGAACAGGCAACCTACAGAATGAGAGAAAATTTTTGCAACCTACCCATCTGACAAAGGTCTAATACCCAGAATTTACAAGTCAGGAAACAATATATGCTGGCGAGGCTGTGGAGAAATAGGAATGCTTTTACACTGTTGGTGGGAATGCAAATTAGTTCAACCATTGTGGAAGACAGAATGGCTATTCCTCAAGGATTAGAACCAGAAATACCATTCGACTCAGCAATCCCATTACTGGCTATATACCCAAAATATCAAAATAGTATTCTACTATAGGGACACATACATACGTATGTTTATTGCAGCACTATTTACAATAGCAAGGACATGGAACCAACCCAAATGTCCATCAATGATAGACTGGATAAAGAAACTGTGGTACATATGTACCATGGAATACTATGCAGCCATAAAAAGAAATGAGATCATGTCCTTTGCAGGGACATAAATGAAGCTGGAAGCCATCATCTTCAGCAAACTAACACAAGAATGGAAAACCAAACACTGCATGTTCTCACTAGTAAGTGGGAGTTCAACATTGAGAACACACGGACACAGAGAGGGGAACAACACACACCAGGGCCTGCTGGGGGGTGGGGAGGTGAGGGGAGAGAAGTTAGAGGATGGGTTAGTAGGTGCAGCTAATCACCAAGGCACATGTATACCTATGTAACAAACCTACATGTTCTGCACATGTATCCTGTTTTTTTAAGAAGAAATAAAAAATAATGAATTTTTTGTGATTTTTTTTTTTTAGCTCATCAGCTATCATTAGTGTTAGTGTATTTTATGTGTGGCCCAAGACAGTTCTTCTTCCAACGTGGCCCAGGGAAGGCAAAAGATTGGCACCCCTGCTTTATAATCTCAAACACAGTAGCGCACTTTGAACATCAGAGAGAAAACACCTAACTTCATCAGTCTTGGTTATGTCACCTGTAAGACAGAGATAATAAATATTAACTCAGAAAGTTACTGAATGGCTTATGTGTATGTAGAGAAACTAGTAAAGGGCCTGTGTAGCTTATATATATTTTTAGAGGTGATAAAAATAACCAATAACCATATTTATAATATATTGAAGTTAATTGAAATGAAAAACAATAAATTAACAGGAAAGATTAGTCATAAATAAAATGAGTTGAACTAATCAAGCAAAAAACGTGTTTAATTTCTTTCAATTATTTTATAGATTTTGACTGACGTCCACAGTGCTGTTAAATTTACATCCTCTATTAAGAGGCATTAATAGTATAGAAGAAATAGACAAGCCAAGGAGATTGATGGCAGACATAGGATTACTTTAAGTTGGTGTTCTATGAAAACAATCTTAAATTAAAATATTGAAGTGAGATTCCTTTATATTATAATCTCATGTTTCACAAATTTGTGAGTGTATGATTGTACTGAGCTAAAATTGAAATTGAACATTTTTTCTATTTTCTATATCAAATCGATAACAAGCAATTTTCTAGAATTTCAAGATTGTATTCCTCTTTCATGAGTATTTTTAGAAATGGAACTAAGTTATAAATATAAGAAAATTTTGTCACATTACTGAAAAATGTTTACATAAAAGACCTGAATTTCATGAAGAACCTTTAAACAATGTTCATCTCCATAAACACAATGTCTGCTCTGAAACTTCTTTCTTATTAGAGCCAGGAAGTAAAGAAAGGTTTATTTTTGGAGGAAAGATAAATTGCCTGTGATATCTTAGCTTTATTCCTTTTTTTCTTATACATGATTTATACTAATGAGAATTTTCTATTTATCTTTTATGAGTTGATTGTTTGAAACACTATTTTGTTATTTTTACCATATTTTGTTTGGGGCATTCAAGACTCTTAAGCATGAAGTTTCATTACTGAATATTTTATATTGATCTAGTTTATTTTCTTTCCATCATAAAGTTATTTTTAATTAATTAATTAATTTATTTATTTTTAAGATGGAGTTTCACTCTTCTTGCCCGGGCTGGCATGCAATGGCACGATCTCAGCTCACTGCAACCTCCACCTCCTGGGTTCAAACGATTGTCCTGCCTCAGCCTCCTGAGTAGCTGGGATTACAGGCATGCACCACCATGCCCGGCTAATTGTGTGTTTTTAGTAGAGACGGGGTTTCTCTGTGTTGGCCAGGCTGGTCTCAAACTCCTGACCTCAGGTGATCCACCTGCTTTGGCCTCCCAAAGTGCTGGGATTACAGCTGTGAGCTTCAAGTACAGGAAATAATGCTCAGCTGGGACTGAGTTGGGCTGAGTGGGTTTATGATTAACTGTGGTCTGCCTGAAACAGAAAAAGTGCTGTCTGTAGCAAATGTATCTTGAAGGACTGACGGCTATACCTCCTGTTGCTCTGTTCTTATTCTTACACTAGTTTCATAAGTACCTATAAGATAAATGGAAAATTCTCATTAGTATAAATGATGTAAGTTCCATTTCTAAATGAACACATTATTTTAAAAGAAGAAGTTTTTTTTTTATTTATTGAGTGCCTATTTTCCCAGTCTTACCCTCTTCCAGGAATGTACTTCTAGTTGGGAAAAACATCACCTCTTGATAGGTTACTTGATATTGCTGTAGTATTGAGTTCTCCTTCTAGATCATGGTTCAGTATAGCAGGTCATCATTTTTTCTGACTGGTGAAGAGAAAGTCTAGATTTTCAAGTATCTTGGAAGGGAATGGATTTGCTACTACCTGTGGTAATCCTGTTATTTGATCAGGGCTTAGATCTTTTCAAAGGAGATTTCCTCAAGAATTCTGTCTCTTTTTTTTTTTTTTTTTTTTTTTTTTAAATCTTTATTTTTTTTTTATTATACTTTAGGGTTTTAGGGTACATGTGCACAATGTGCAGGTTTGTTACATATGTATCCATGTGCCATGTTGATTTCCTGCACCCATTAATTCGTCATTTAGCATTAGGTGTATCTCCTAATGCTGTCCCTCCCCCCTCCCCCCACCCCACAACAGTCCCCGGAGCGTGATGTTCCCCTTCCTGTGTCCGTGAGTTCTCATTGTTCAATTCCCACCTATGAGTGAGAACATGCGGTGTTTGGTTTTTTGTCCTTGCGATAGTTTACTGAGAATGATGTTTTCCAGTTTCATCCATGTCCCTACAAAGGACGCGAACTCATCATTTTTTATGGCTGCATAGTATTCCATGGTGTATATGTGCCACATTTTCTTAATCCAGTCTATCGTTGTTGGACATTTGGGTTGGTTCCAACTCTTTGCTATTGTGAATAGTGCCGCAATAAACATACGTGTGCATGTGTCTTTATAGCAGCATGATTTATAGTCCTTTGGGTATATACCCAGTAATGGGATGGCTGGGTCAAATGGTATTTCTAGTTCGAGATCCCTGAGGAATCGCCACACTGACTTCCACAATGGTTGAACTAGTTTACAGTCCCACCAACAGTGTAAAAGTGTTCCTATTTCTCCACATCCTCTCCAGCACCTGTTGTTTCCTGATTTTTTAATGATGGCCATTCTAACTGGTGTGAGATGGTATCTCATTGTGGTTTTGATTTGCATTTCTCTGATGGCCAGTGATGAGGAGCATTTCTTCATGTGTTTTTTGGCTGCATAAATGTCTTCTTTTGAGAAGTGTCTGTTCATGTCCTCTGCCCACTTTTTGATGGGGTTGTTTGTTTTTTTCTTGTAAATTTGTTTGAGTTCATTGTAGATTCTGGATATTAGCCCTTTGTCAGATGAGTAGGTGGCAAAAATTTTCTCCCATTGTGTAGGTTGCCTGTTCACTCTGATGATAGTTTCTTTTGCTGTGCAGAAGCTCTTTAGTTTAATGAGATCCCATTTGTCGATTTTGGCTTTTGTTGCCATTGCTTTTGGTGTTTTAGACATGAAGTCCTTGCCCACGCCTATGTCCTGAATGGTATTGCCTAGGTTTTCTTGTAGGATTTTAATGGTTTTAGGTCTAACATATAAGTCTTTAATCCATACTGCTTCTCTTGATGACTGGTTCACCTTCCATGATACCGTTACATCAGAGGAGAGCCTGGAAGAATTGGGGTAGATTTTGTGTGCATGTGTGTGTATGTGAGCAGTGCATGATTCTTATTGGCTTGTTTCCTCATAATTCAGCTAAAGGAAAGTGTATGGTGACGTTGATCTAATTAGTGATTATTGTCTACCTTATATTTCCAAGAAATCAGAATATTCTCTTGAGTTCCATTTACCAAAGTAAATTTTAAATCATCCTAATTTAGAGCCAAAACGTAGTTACTTTTCAAAATTGCAATTCCATAAATTTTAGCTTTATTTTCCAAGATGAGAAAAACAATAGAGGAAAATTCTCACTCACAACCTAACTCAGTTATCAACAGAACATTCAAGGCTGGATCTCCTAACCAACATTGAAGAAGTAACCCCTACATTGGGAAAATACTCCTGGTCCTGTCTTTACTTCATACTGGGTTATTCTCAGATTGGAAAAGTATATAAGTATGGCAGTTGAATCTATTCCCTTCTCCACATATCCCTCCCTTTGTAGTGAGGTCAAGCTTGGCTCTTTCACTGTGTTCATAATATCAGCATTTTGTGTTAGAAATTTACGATGGGTGTGGGGGCATTACAATGCATCCAACATTTTTTTCAGTACCTTCTATGTGGAAATATGGTGACAAGTGCAGCCAGCACTGAGTAAAAGTTTTAATGGGAGGGGAAACTAGCATAAGAATAGGAACAGAGCAACAGGAGGTGTAGCCGTCAGTCCTTCAAGATACATTTGCTACAGACGGCACTTTTTCTGTTTCAGGCAGACAACAGTTAAGTTAGAAGAAGAAAGACGCAGAGCTGACGCAAAAAAATATATATATGGAGAAAGTTAAGTTGAATGTTGCAGAGTTAACACTCAATAAGTATTTGGAATGTTAGCAGTACAACCTTTATTAGCAGCTACAAAAATGAGGCTACATAGTTTTTTGATAAGAAGATGACCAATTCAAGGTGATACAGAGGCTTGTGCTTGGAGAAGGGTGTCTTGTAGACTACTGACCCATAGGGCAGAATTTCTCTTTGTACAACTTTGTACATTCATCACTGTTCAGGTCTAACTTGCATCCTTTTAAGCACGGACACCTGACCCATCACACCCGCAAAAGTGGATCACATCAATCTCAAGCAATGAACTTACACTGACCAAGCACACAGGAAATGCATATAAAAATAGATTCCTCAAGGCCACATCTGACCAGAGTATTCATTATTTGTTACAGAAGACTCTGGAAAGCATTGAATGGCTATCTTATAATTGTTTTTTCCTCCCCATCTGAAGCTGCAGACACCATTTGAAAAGTGGCTACATCCCAGCCTATGATTGTTCTCAGGTGGCATTTTTGTTCTTTTATTTTCTAAATCTTGATGTGTACCTCACTGTTATTCCCACGTATCACTCACAATATTTATATTATATACTGGTAATTGAATGTGGGTTCCATAGTCTACATTCATTTGCTAGACAAATAATTGAGATTCTACTGTATGCCAAGCACTGGAGTAATCTGTTAATTAGTTAATTCATTTATTAGTTTCTTTAAGACATACTGTATTTACTTTGTATTGGGGACTATGTTAGAAGCTTGAAATATCACAGCGAACAAGTTAGACCATGGCTACTTTCAAAATGTCTACAGAAGAATTGAGAAATCAAGTGAACAATCACAATACTTCTGATAAGAGATAACACAGAGGAGGTAATGGGGTTTTATTTTTAAAGAACAATATATAAATACAGTGGCTTTGGTATTGTAAAATTTAGTGGCAATGTAATTTTATAAAACAAGGGAACCCAAGTGGATGAGGTAGGAAATCAAAATATTAGCTAGTAGTAAAATAATTAAATGACATTCTCTGGTCTGGAAATTTTGCCAAGTCTTTTCAAATGAAAGAAGATAAAAAACAAAAAAAAAAAACTTACTTTGGTTTGTTTCCTAACAAGTCAAAAGGAAAACCACAATCCAACAACAATGCAAGCAACACAAAATCTTTAATGATGCTGAAAGTGTCTTACAACTTTAGTAAGTAAAAGTGGAAATATGGAAATAAACGGAAGTTTGGCAGGAAGAACAGATATAAAAATTTCAAACCTCAGGAGAAAAAGTCGCGATCTTCATGAAACAAAGCTTTAAAAGAGAAAAGTTAGTGTTAGAAAACCACACAAAAGTCTAAAAGCTCACAATGTTCAGATCCCTAAAGAAATAAGGAGAGCATCATATAGATTTTATGGGGCATTTTATTTTCACAGTAGTTGATACTGAAAGTAATTTTTTTTCCAAGGAGAATGTGCCATATAACAACTAGTAAAATAGCAAAAACAACAGGCAAAATTGGATAAAATACTCCATTTTCTAGCAGTCCAGGAGTTTACCCTGTAATTTGTCTTCTAGTTTTTAACTTAGCCCATCCCTGACTGTCTCATGTAACAATGGTTTGTAGATGATCCCATCATTGAGTAGTTTGGCTGTCTCTGAATCACAGGCCAGGTATAGCATTCAAACTTACCTAAAAACGTCACTCTTTTGGTTCTTAAAAAATATTTTGTGAAGGAGATGCCACAAGCTTTCCCTTAGAAGCCCTGTGGAAATCATCCAACTGGTGGGCTATTATTAGGCACATTATCAAAGATCCTGCTTTTTTGCAAGTCTCTTCTTAATACAGTACTAGCACATGATGCCAACAGCCCATGTTATCATTTCATTCTAGTGCTTTAACTAATACGTCCCTGGGAGGAGAAGAATTAGTTTATTCCTTTGAGACTATATATAGATTTTCTTTCTTAATTTTATCTATGGTGTAAACTTACACCTGGATCATGTCTTTTATTTCTTTTGTATTTTATGTAGCACTCTCTTTGCCTTTTGAAAAGGTTTAGAAGAGACAATGAGGAAAGATAGTTTAAAGGGTAGTAGAAATAAGTTGAATTTGAGATGGACGTGAAAGGGCCTGGAGAGGTAGTTGCTGAAGAAGGGGCAAAGTTGGGACTTTGTCTTTGGAGCAGGCTTCTTGCACATGCAGAACAGTGTCTTTGTCAGAGAACATTCTGGACCAGGAAAACTGGGAACAATAATCTCGATTAGTACAGGACTTTGAACGTAGTTGTGACTACCTGACTTGTAAATTGGCATATCTGTATTTTTCCACTGTCCTGAATTAGTTAACTTCGTATTTTAAAATACTCATCTGAATATATCTGCTACTTTTGCCCAGCCAGAACCCATTACCTTTTCTTCAGTGCAGCACTGTTCCCTCCTCACCTTCTTTGGAAAATGATGCTGTTCCAGCTTTTAGGGCTTTTGTTTTGGAAGGGCAGACCACCAACGTAGATCCAGATGTAGCTGTCGTCCAGGCCTACCCAATGACCTTATTCAATTTCCATACCTACAAAGCATGGTTGAGAGGAGGAAAAAACCCCACACTTTTCAGAGGCAATCCTAGGTTTGAACTTTTGAAAAGGAGGAACTCTTTCCACTGTGGTCGTTGAAGGTAGAGGGCTGCCTGGAGGTGCCAGTAGCCATCTTGCCACTCCCTGGGATAAACCTGAATGAATAAAATCCACACAGAGGAAAGCAGAACTGAGAGAAAGAGAGGGACCAAGTCCCTACTGATCTCATTTGACACACTCGATCTACTGCCTTCTGAACATTTCTTGAGCCTATAGATTACTCTACCTCCATTATTTCCCATAAGTCACTATGACTTGCATTTTTTTGTTACAACCAAATCAGTCCTAGGAAATAAAATGTTTGTTTTGCTTCCACACCCACAGTGGGGCTTGGGAGCACCCATATTTCAAAGCTGAGAATTCTCCACAGAATCCAGTTCCCTTCTGTCTTGTTTTACCTTCTGAGGAGAGGATCATGAAGGCAGCGTCAGGCACACTACACAAATGGCAGCCGTGTTTCATCTCTTTTGTGCAGATAGCTTAATAATAAATACCTCCTTCCCTTATTAGGGAACAAAATAGTTTTATTTTACATAGAAATTTCTTCTGTAGTGAGTAGCAGTGAAACACTAATATTTATTAAAGAGAAATTGCCATTAATACCCTTTGGTGGAGCCCAAGAGGATGTAAGAAGAAAAGGAGCAAATGGCACCTATACTCTCTAAGCTGCCTAAGTGGAATCTTAATGTAGAATTTGTTGCTTCGTAGTCTTCTCTTTTTTTAATCTAGCAAGACTAGTGTTACAGAGGATCACAGACATTAGCTACTTGTTCTTGATAACCTTTGAAGAGTTGGATAAAAGAAAGAAACTGCCCCCAGTGAAAAAGGATGATCTGCAGTATCTGAAGAATTATTTCCCTGGAAGACAATGTTATTATAAGACACTGGGATATTATGACTATTTTGGTAGCTTAAAGAAAAATAAATTCAAAATACTAGATATTAATTATATTCGATGATATACATAATTTATAATACTAGGATAGAAAAAATCTTTATTAATTTTCAAGTAGTTACATCATTCTCTCCTCACTTCTTAGCATGAAGGCCATTTATGTATTGGTAGATGAAATGTCAGGTTGAGAAGGCTCTAAGTCATTTCATAGTAGGGAAAGTTGGTTTTTCAACTTGGAAGCAAATTTTATTTTATTATTTTTAGAATATATATATATATAACTTAAAATGGAAAATTGCACAAATCATAAGTGGACAGCTCCATACATTCTCACCAAGAGAACATATCAATGTAATGAACACCCAAATTAAGAAACATTACATGATTAGCTCCCCAATATCCTCCATTCGGCTACTGTCTAGCCAATTCCCTACCAAGGGCAGCTGCCACGCTGACTTCTAACACTGTAAATTAGTCACTGGCAGAGATTTTAAAAGGCAGTATGTCCTGCTGAAATGTGAGGGAAATTCCACTGATGATTTGAAACCTAAAACTATGAATATCTTTAGCAACGAAACCTACTTTCCTCTGGACCACATAAGAACCCACCCATGCCTATGTCATATTTCCTCTGGAGCATTTTTAGGTTAAGTTTTAGATCTTGTAGTCTGGTGATATAGTACACTTTGACGTAACGTGGAGTAAGGATGCCACGGGGATGCCCGACCCATGTAGGGGGTGCCTGGCTGGTCTGTGATAGTCACTGGGAGAAAGAGTTAAGGGAGGAGCTGGCATGTCATTTGCTTCTCCCCCTTATCCTGCTCCATAATGATCGCCACTGTTTATTCTTTAAATAAGTGAAAAGGGAAAGAAATAAATGTGTCATTTAAAGGGTTCCATTTTAAGTCTCCTGCTTTATTCTTAAACTCTGCTTAATCTTCCTTGATTCTACCCTAAGGAGTACAAATCTTTTTTGGTTGATCCACTTTCCTTCAAGGAACCAAAAGCGAACACAGGAAAACAGGTTAAAAGATAGCCCAAGAGCACTGGTCAACATGTGCCCTGTGTGGTTGGATCAAGTAGAGGGAAAACATGATTTGCTTTAAAAGAATAATGGTCATTGCAATGTCCTGCTTCTGTTCTGGGGTTCAGAATGTGATATTTTGCATCCAGTTAAAGTAATCTCTTGGCCATTTACCACAGCTAATAGTGATTAACAGAACCTGCTGAAAATGCAGATGCACCCTCTTCAGACTAGTAAGTGTTACTCATCATGCTGGGATATTGAGAGAGATTTGACTTTGAGAAGCATGGAGAAATGATTTGGTTTAAAACTAGAAACTCTGGATTATACAAATACTCATGGCACTAAGCAAATTCAGAATTAAAAGAATGTGCCTTCAGAGAGACAAATGCCACAGGATCTCTCTCATATGTGAAATCCAGAAAAGCCAAACTCATAGAAGTAGAGATTAGAATGGTGGTTACCAGAAACTGAGGGTGGTGTGTGGATGGAGAAAGGGGAGATGTTGGTTAATGGGTACAAAGTTTCAGTTAGGCAGTAGGCGTAAGTTCTGGTGATCTGTTGCACAGCACAGTGACTGTAATTAATAATAATGTATTGTATATTTCAAAATTGCTAAAACAGAGGATTTTAAATGTTCCTACCACAAGAAATGATAAATATTTGAGGTGATAGATATGCTAATTAGCCTATCAGATCATTTTATGATGTATACATGTATCGAAACAACCTTATACCTCACAAATAGATGCACTTATTATGTCAGTTAAAAATAAAATTAAAAAAAATTTTAAAAGAGTGTGCCTTAAAAAATATTTTGTTCTTTTCATTAAATAATAATCTTAGTAACACTGACAGTGAGAATCTATAAATTTAGCAATTTCCAAAGCAATCATTTTAATTGGATTTAAAAGGGATATTATAGTGGATAAAACCCTCGGAATATTTTATATAGTAGTGCCATGGTTTATTATACAGAATTCATTTAAAGTACACATGCAACACATTGCATTAGCTTCTTACAAACTTTGAAATAAGCAATTATTGAGAAGAGTTGAGAGGGTGATTTTCTGAGTTTAACGAAGAAGGCCTTACATCTAGAAGCTTGCAGTCTTCTTGAAGATAGAGATTCTGAGTTGGTTTTAGCTCAGTGTCACCCTTGCCTGAAATAGTATGTGGAAAGCCACAATAATGGGAATGAGCATAGTGTATCTGGGGGAGGAGTAGACAGTCAGTCCAGCTGAATGCCGTGCATGTGTGTGTTTGTGGGTTTATACACCAAGTGTAAAATAAAGTACAAGTCATAAAATTGGACAAGTTATGGATAGTTTTGTATTGTCATAAACACATTTACACTCAATAAATGTGGAATGAATAAATCAAAGGACAGAAAGCTTTGAATACCTAATGGAACCTGAGGGTGTTCATCTTGAAGGTAACTAGAAGATATGTTATTTCTCTCTTTGTGGCCAGAAAGGCTAGAATTCCTTTTACAGACAGAGCAATGTTGCAAATTTTCAGACAGATGAGAATTGAAACAACTTTTGTCTTTAAAGACAAAATCCTACCCAACATTGCACATATTTAAATTTATGTGAAGTTGCCCACAGGCAGTGGAATGAGTTAATCAAATGATGAAGAAATATCAAAACATCTTATACTTGTATATAAACCTGGTGGTTCAGTATCCTATAAAGTACAACCAATCCATCTGTCCCAAAGCCTGATACCACTTTTTTTGGTAACATTAAATGCTTTAAATTATGTCAGCAAGATTTGTGGCAATGTTAAATACTAGAGTGATCAATATCAAATGCTAGAGTGATAAAACCCAAATATTATTATATATAATTATATGTGTGTATGTATGTAAATATATGCCAAAATGCTATACAAATCTATACACACTTTATATAAGTACTATATGCACACATACACACACATAATTATTAAATAAGGTTAAAAAATTCCACGTGATGAGATTTTTTTTTAAAACTTTAAAAAATATTAGCTCATTAGATTTTGCCTTTTCTTTTTTTTTTCGAGACTGGGTCTTGCTGTGTCGCCCAGGCTGGAGTTCAGTGGCGTGATCTCGGCTCACTGTAGTCTCTGCCTCCTAGGTTCAAGAAATTCTCCTGCCTCAGCCTCCCAAGTAATGAGGATTACAGGCTAATTTTTGTATTTTTAGTAGACACAGGGTTTCACCATGTTGGCCAGGCTGGTCTCGAACCCCTGACCTCAAGTGATCCGCCCACTTTGGCCTCCCAAAGTGCTGGGATTACAGGCATGAGTCACTGCGTCCAGCCAGCTCATAAGGCTTCCTGATAGGATTTCAAATTTTATGTCTTTGTCTGAAGTCAGATCTATAACTTTAAAAATATAAACTAGTTATTTTACTTTGTTTTCATTTGGTTTTCTTCCTGATTTTTAAGTAATGAATTCTAACAAAATGGTCTACTTGGCTGTGCTCATGTGTATAGCTGATGTCAGCATATTAATAGCCAGATGTAGATGACATATCTTGATCTCTGGTCTCATCGCTCTACTGTTACCATCAACATTGTTACCAAGCATGAGCTGGGCAATGCAAGGCAATTATTTTCTGACCCTTGCAGTCTGCATAATTTGGTTATCCCCTAGATACAATCTCTATAAATAGTGTTTGTTGGGTTCTGGAAACTAGAGTGGACAGATGGCATGGGGGACATCATCACCAATCTTACCCAAGTATGTAACAGATCTGAGTATATAAAGAAAGCTTGGGTATTTCTTGTAGTCAGCATGATATTTTGCTCATAAATTTCCAACATAATGTAAATTTTGAAACAAAAAGGTAAGGAAAATAAAGCTTTAGGACTGTTTTCAGCCTGCTATTTTTGAGGAACAAGTGACAGAGTCTGGTCATCATTCCATTCCCTATCTTTGGATTATTTTAATGGATTATGTCCCAGATGGATATTAGCGTATTGGTAGGGCATGGGCAGCTAAGTGGTCAAAATTTTTAAAAAGCAACAGCTACTGGATTGGCTTGAACTGTTTCCTTAAAATGGCAGATTAGTTTTACCCGTGGGGTTTTTAATACAGCTTCACATCAAAGCAGATTTGTGTAATTTGGCCACCTGCTATAAACATCAATTTTAATCAATCACATATATCTTTGCCAATATAATTTATCAGTGGTAAATGTTTAAAGATTTTGAAATAAATTTTATGATAAAATTAAGCAGCCATCTGGAATTGTAATATAGGATTTTTTCTAAATGGTTTGCAAGTCACAAATTTTAAACACTATAGAGAATACACACAGTAACTGTACATTCATTTTGTCCCTGTTTGCAGTATTGTTTATGAGGACATTTCATTGTGAATAATACAGAAAATTTACCTTCTGAACAGAACCTACCAAGAGTCTTGGGCAGAAAGACATTTGAGCTTTGCTGGTCTAGACCTGTGTGCTTAGATAATGAGTCCAGCTATTCTTGCCAGAACTGCTTGGTGATTATGATTCAATCTCTGTAGCTTTTCAGTCAGTGTGAAATTATTGTAAAAAACAAAATCTGCTTTCTGATACATTTATTTCAAGTGATATTGCTTTAATAATGTACCCCCAATCCAAGTATAATTTACAAGAAAAATGTATGTAGCCTGCATATGCAAGTTAGATATCCTCCCCATTAGAGTAGTAACTTCCCAAACTGTTTAGGAAAGATACATCCAAAGAATTTGCGTAATTATTATATTGCAATCTGGATTTGTGAAATCAAAGGTCTTGGATATCTAAATTAGTAGGAATATCTGCACACAACCCCTCAATCCACTTATTTCATTACATGGCTTATTTTAGGTTTTCTTTTCTTAGGTTTATTTTGGAATAATTGATTTATTCATTACCAGTAGTAGGGAATGTGGGGGTTGGTTTTTATCTCCTCTGTTTTATCCCCCTTTTTATACCTCTTTTATTGCTCACTTTAACATGCTACCTGTGGGGGTTTCTCCTTGACATAACTAGTATTCTTCTGGCTAAGACCATATTTTATTAGTTTTATGGCTTGTCTTGCCTTTTTTCAAAACCACAGGTATTGAAAAAGACTGGAAACAAATGTAAAATGTAAAAAAGAACAAAAATATACTTTAAAAAAGACTTTGGATTGCCAATATAAAGTCCATTATTAGCATTCATAAAATAAACTATTTTAGAGCCCACAAGGATGAAATGCTCTACTTTTAATTTCTGTGGCACTATTAAAAATACTGTACATGGGATATATCCTACTTTATAGGGATTAACTTTCAACATGCAAATAAGAATCGTATAACAGGTCTTATGCATTTAAGATTTAATCTAAAATCAAAATATTTTATATATTTGATGTGTATCCTTAGGTTATCACTTTATGTAGATAGATGTGGAAGTCTTTAATACTTAACAAAACACATATAATAGGCTGGGTACTTACCTATATCATCTGATATAAAACTCCTGTGAGGTAACTAGGGCTAACTCTACATAACAAATTATCATCAATATACCGCAAGTATAAGCTATATTTGTGACACAACTTGATGTGTGGTGTAATATTCATAGTTATGAATAAGCATATGTTTGGATAATACAGGAGGATGCAACTCACTCTTCCTTGAATAGTAATGATTACACAGAGAAACTAATATTTATATTGGGACACGAGGAATGCATAGGAATTTATCCAGTCTAATTTAATTCTTATACAACGAAAGTTGAAAAGAGAAAATGTCATTGACTTTGGAAAGTAGGAACTCTTGCTATGAAAGTTGGAGGTGAAGAGTATTCCTACAAAAGGAATGCTATGAAATAATATAGTCAGTTAAGGGAAAGCCAAGAAATTGAAGTTCATAATATTGGGAAAGTAAACAAGATGGTGGAGAAGTAGAGTAAGGGGCTTCGAACTCATCTAAGGTCAGGTTATCAAGGGCATTATTGCCAAGATAAGGAATAATTCTGCAGGCATGGAGAGCTAGCCAATATTTTAAAGCAATAAGACTGACATCAATTTATGAGCTTTTATAAAGAAACAATCAAGTTATATTGTGGAGGTTGTACCAAACAGGAACAGATTGATAGCAGTGCCAATTATACAAAAATGATACTGATCTGTTATTTTTTTAGCAGAAAAGGAAGCCATGAGTTTTCTAGGAAGAGCTCTCTTATATGTAACTAATTAGCATTGGTTTTACTGCTAGATTACAATAAAATATATAAAGATTAGACAACATTTTTCATACTTAATTTTTTGCATTTTTTTATTTTCAACAAGACAGTTTATCAGGATAGTTTATATAATGATTTGAATACATCTTCATTTTTTTCTTCATACTTTTTAAAATAATTTTTTTCACATGTTCAAGTTACTGTTTATCCATGTGGTTGACAGGGGCCCATGAGGTTGATAAATGAACTCCATTGTAACCAAAACGACTGTTTTTAAAAATGTCTCCTTTACCAAGATTTTGAAGACATCTAAAAGCAAAAGCAATTGATCTGTTTTACCTTCCTTACCTGACACTTCCTGCAAAGCAAACACAATGTAAATTGTTACAAAAAGATTCAAAAGGCAGCTGACTGAAAAGGTGAAGAAAGTACATAAATGAGCCACACACCAAAAGACAATTTAATTTTTGTACAACGAAAGTTGAAAAGACAAAATGTCATTGACTTTGGAAAGTAGGAACTCTTGCTATGAAGATTATTATTACTGTTATATATAATGCCTTTATTATTTTTCCTGTCTTGTTTATACTGTTCAAAATCTCTACTGTGATAATTATGAAACAGAGAATATTCTTGTGCCTGGAATTGTTTGTCCATGTCAAATATTGTTTGATGGTTTTGACTTGATTTGACAAGTCAGATCAATCAAAACAATCGAGGCTCTGTACCATATCTAGTCTCATTATACTGTCAAAATTTAGATGTTTTGTAATAGTAAAGCATATTAATTGTTTGCTGCAAGAAGTTCAGCGTCCTTAGCTGTCCTTCTAGCATGGAAAATGTTGTTCATTTTAGTGAATATGTAAAGGAATAGTTGGATTAACTTTTGAGCAAAGCAATTTATTTCCTTACTTAATGCAAGACTAGTACTAATGATTCTTGTAACAATTGTCATAAAGATGATTCATATTTTTCTATGTGGCTTTATAAATGCACCATCTAGCATAAGATAGAAGATTCTAGTTTAATTGCTAACATTTATCTTTTTGGGTCTCATTTTCCCCCTGGAGTAACATTTCTAGAAATGATAAAAAAAATCATTACTTAAAAGATTGGGCTTTAAAATTGGAATTCAAGGTTATTAGATACAAATTTCTATGGGGGAGGAAAGCACATGTATTATCCTAAGTTATATATTATTTTGTCTGTTAAGCCATTGATATAATTAAGGGATTAATTGTTATAATTGTCTTTGGAGATCAAAGTTTAGATTGAATGAGCAGTTGAAACTTGCTATGTTTTAAATGTAAAAAAAGTAGAAATTTGCTTTACAGTTATCCTTTTAAATAAGACCTTACAGGAGAGTTCTTTTCTGTCATTCTCCCTCTCTTGCCCTCTGCCTTCTCCAATCTCCATTACTTCCCTTTTGCCTCTTTTCCCTCCAAAAATATTTATTGAGAGATTACTGAATGAGTATAAAATGTATTAATGTAGTGACAAATATATTGCTGTACAAACAAATGCAGAACTTTCTTAGACTAAAATACTGTTAAGGTTAGTTTTGAGTAATATTTGAAGAAGGAAAGGGCTGCAGTGTTGGAGAGAAGATATCAAGAGTGGACAGTAACTACATCAGGATAAAACTGACCATTTAGGAGCAAGTCCAAAAGTCCAGTTAGGTAGAAGGAGTCTTAGAGGCACGGTAGCACTGGCAGGCAAGAAGTCATGTTCAAGCTAGCAGAGGGGGAAGTTCTATTAGATGATGACTCAAGTAAGGAAATAATAAACAAACTACAGTTCTAGTAGGCCTTCATGAGGGAAAATTGCATGGTACAGAAAGGGGCATTGGCAATGAGAAGGGGGGCACAAGCAGTGTTGGGCTATCAAAGAGGATAGATTCATTTTAAGAGAAACCAAGTCACTTTGGCTTCAATAGTAAACATTTGTTGGTCCACAGTGTGGATCAACAAACAGAGTGAACCTTTGTCAAAAATATTAATTTAAATTGTTTGGTTGGCTCCTACTGTTGTTGTTGTTTTGAGGGGAGATTATGGCTATCATGCAATCAAAATAGTATCTAAGGGGGACAATTTCAGAGAGCATAGTGATTAAGAGCATGTACTTTGGAGTCGGACTGCCTGAATTCAAATCATAGTTTCACTATTTACAAACTTTGTGACTTTGGGCAAATTATTTAACCTCTTTGTATCTCAGTGTTCTTATATTTAAAATGGGGAGAATAGTAGCACATACCTCAAAAGATTGCCATAAACATTAATTGAAATATTTGTAAAGTGCTTAGAATAATACCTGACCAATAGTAAATGGTTGTTAAGTATATATGTATATGAGTGTATATATATATATGTGTGTGTGTGTGTATGTGTTCGTGTGTGTAACAAAGGCTGTATGCTTGAGTAGCTCATGACAGAAATGGTAAACACTACCATTTTAAGGAACAAAAGACAAATGTATGGTAATGTTTGAGCTTGAAGTAAAGCTTGCAGTATGTAAAGGATGGAGTGGATCTAGAGTTTATTTCTTCTGGTTTTACAAGGCCAATCTAGCATGTTCTTGCCCAAACATGCTAAATTAGCCTAGATGTATTGTTAGCTCAGCCAGGTCTAAAGTTTCAAATTTCTGCTTTAGGGAACAAGGACTATTGAGATTCCAAACCACTCTAGAGTTAGCAAAATTGGACCAAGCTTCTCTTTCTAGAAGTCTTGAGAATATTCAGGGCTAGAAACTTTGGTGCTTCTGAAAACACCATACCGCATAGTCTACATAAATCCAGACTCCAAACAAACATGTCAAACACAAGACCTGAAAGGATTTTAGAGCTGGTTCAGAGGCTGTTACCTGTATTTTGCTCATTCATGAATTGTTGGCCCTTGAGATTTGCAAAATTTTTTGTGGGTGGCACCTGGGACTTTTTGACATTTGAAAGTCTCATTCAATATTTCAGTCTATGATGCATCCATTTGGAGAGTCCTAAAAATATGAAGATATTTTGTAGAAATTTTAGGATGATGCACATTAAGAAATGGTTAATTTATGGAACCAAAAAAGAGCCTGCATTGCCAAGTCAATCCTAAGCCAAAAGAACAAAGCTGGAGGTATCATGCTACCTGACTTCAAACTATACTACAAGCTACAGTAACCAAAACAGCATGGTACTGCTACCAAAACAGAGATGTCGACCAATGGAACAGAACAGAGCCCTCAGAAATAATGCTGCATATCTACAACTATCTGATCTTTGGCAAACCTGACAAAAACAAGAAACGGAGAAAGGATTGCCTATTTAACAAATGGTGCTGGAAAAACTGGCTAGCCATATGTAGAAAGCTGAAACTGCATCCCTTCCTTACACCTTATACAAAAATTAATTCAAGATGGATTAAAGACTTAAATGTTAGACCTAAAACCATAAAAACCCTAGAAGAAAACCTAGACAATGCCATTCAGGACA
The DNA here is from genome assembly GCF_028878055.3 of Symphalangus syndactylus. Taxonomy (NCBI): domain Eukaryota; kingdom Metazoa; phylum Chordata; class Mammalia; order Primates; family Hylobatidae; genus Symphalangus; species Symphalangus syndactylus. Next base: position 106,436,135 of record NC_072424.2, read on the forward strand.
TAGGCATGGGCAAGGACTTCCTGTCTAAAACACCAAAAGCAATGGCAACAAAAGCCAAAATTGACAAATGGGATCTAATTAAACTAAAGAGCTTCTGCACAGCAGAAGAAACTACCATCAGAGTGAATAGGCAACCTACAGAATGGGAGAAAATTTTTGCAATCTACTCATCTGACTAAAGGCTAATATCCAGAATCTACAATGAACTCAAATTTACAAGAAAAAAACAACCCCATCAAAAATTAGGGGAAGGATATGAACAGACACTTCTCAAAAGAAGACATTTATGCAGCCAACAGGCACATGAAAAAATGCTCATCATCACTGGCCATCAGAGAAATGCAAATCAAAACCACAATGAGATACCATCTCACACCAGTTAGAATAGCCATCATTAAAAAGTCAGGAAACAACAGGTGCTGGAGAGGATGTGGAGAAATAGGAGCACTTTTACACTGTTGGTGGTGGTGGGACTGTAAACTAGTTCAACTATTGTGGAAGTCTGTGTGGCGATTCCTCAGGGATCTAGAACTAGAAATACCATTTGACCCAGCCATCCCATTACTGGGTATATGCCCAAAGGATTATAAAACATGCTGCAATAAAGACACATGCACACATATGTTTATTGCGTCACTATTCACAATAGCAAAGACTTGGAACCAACCCAGATGTCCAACAATGATAGACTGGATTAAGAAAATGTGGCACATATACACCATGGAATACTATGCAGCCATAAAAAATGATGAGTTCATGTCCTTTGTAGGGACATGGATGAAGCTGGAAACCATCATTCTCAGCAAACTATCACAAGGACAAAAAACCAGGCACCGCATGTTCTCACTCATAGGTGGGAATTGAACAATGAGAACACGTGGACACAGGAAGGGGAACATCACACACCAGGGCCTGCTGTGGGGTGGGGGGATGGGGGGATAGCATTAGGAGATATATCTAATGTTAAATGACGAGTTAATGGGTGCAGCACACCAACGTGGCACATGGATATATATATGTAACAAACCTGCACGTTGTGCACATGTACCCTAAAACTTAAAGTATAAAAAAAAAAGTAGGAATCAGGCAAAAAAAAAAAAAAAAAGAAAAAGAAATGGTTAATTGTCCTGTTGAGAGGTTGATTCAGATTTTCTGTTATTCTAGGGGGAGAGTTCTATTGATGACAAAAATGTAAGTTTCTTTCTATGTCATTTTGCTCAGTCTGGGGAGTAGCAAAGGATTATTCTTTACAGTATGTTTTCTAATGATTTGTCCAAACTGATTTTGTATTCCAGAATCACATACTGCTCTTGGGTTTTTCTCCTCACATTTCCCTTCAGTGGATTATTTATACTTTTAACAAAATGATGAATGGGTCGTTGTATATTCAAAATGTGTTCACTTCCTCTGGAGAATCTGAGTGAAACAAGTACATTCTTGCAGAAGAATCCTAATATGGTTACCTATTCCTTTGACATTGGTTTTATCTTTGATTCTGAGAATTCTCTACAAATTGAATGCTGTATATTAAAAAGCTACAATAGTTCATATTTTTAATAGCAGAGATAAAATTGTAGAAACAAGTTATAATAGAGAAAGGATTTTACTTTCTTCTGGAGAGCAGTATTTCATAACATAAAATAAATCCACTTAGGGATTTATAGAATATTTTCTCTACATATTACTATGAAACTTTTAAGACATAAATTTTTTTTCTCCTTCCTGGAAATCCTTTCTCTCTCTCCTCTCTGTTGCCCTTATCTATCCCCCACCCATTATTGTACTTTAGCACTTAAGCATTTAACTACAGTTTTGACCAACAGATGTATCTGTTTGTTTCCATATAGTAATATATGTTTATTTTAGAGAAGAAAAAATAAGATAAAGTAAAAATATACAGCAACTGAGGCACAAAATTCTGCAGTGACTTGCTTCATTTTTCTCTTCCTATTTAATCAAAGTACTATCAAAAGTTCTATTTAAATTTCTCAAATTAGAATATAGGAAATATCATTCAGATATTTTAAGAAATGTAATCATATACATAAGCATAAGTAATAGTACAGAATGTTGGATGAGGTGAAAATGTATATAAGCTTAGCTGTCATTGATCATACTGAAAATTATTTCTAAGATGGACTTCAATAGACCACAGATTTTTAAGATTTTTAAAATTGTGAGCTCTGATCAAGGCACTGTGTTACTTATAGGGGGATGTAGATGTATGCATGTGCATGACTTGGTCCATACTTTCCAGACATTTATAATTTAGTTGAAGAGAAAAGAAGTAGACACCATGACGATACAATCTAGTTTGTGAGTGGCACAGATTTTGCTATAGCTCAGAAGAATAAAGGCATTTTTTCATTTCAATAGTTTTTGAGGGAACAAGTGGTGCTTTATTACATAGATAAGTTCTTTAGTGGTGATTTCTGAGATTTTGGTGCACCCATCACCTGAGCAGTGTACACTGTACCCAATGTGTAATCTTTTCTCCCTCACTCCCCTGCCACTCTTCCCCCTGAGTCCTCAAAGTCCATGGTATTATTCTTGTGATGCCTAGCTCCCACTTACAAGAGAGAACATAGGATGTTTGGTTTTCCATTCCTGAGTTACTTCACTTAGAATAAGGGTCTCCAACTCCATCCAGGCTGCTGCAAATGCCATTATTTTGTTCCTTTTTATGGCCAAGCAGTATTCCATGATACACATACACACACACACACCACATTTCCTTTATCCATTTGTTGATTGATGGGCATTTGGGCTGGTTCCATATTTTTGGAATTACAAATTGTGCTGCTCTAAACATGCACGTGTTTTTGAAACACATGTCTTTTTCATATAATGGCTTCTTTTCCTCTGGGCAATACCCAGTATTGGGATTGCTGGATCAAATAGTAGACTTACTTTTAGTTCCTTAAGGAATCTTCATACTGTTTTCCATAGTGGCTGTACTAGTTTACATTCGACAAGCAGTGTAAAAGTGGTCCCTTTTCACCACATCCAAGCCAACATCTATTTTTTTTTAATTTTTTAAAATTATGGCCAATTTTTGAATGCGTAAGTTGATATCTCATTGTGGTTTGAATTTGCATTTCCCTGATCATTAGTGATGTTGACCATGACCTATTTTGGGTTCCAGTTTGGCTTTGGGAAGTGCTTTGGAGCTTCTTCTGAGTCCAACCACTGAGCTGGTCATCAACAGTTGTATAAAATCCACTTTTCATTGCGTGTCACAATTCGATCTAGAGATGGTTTGTCGTTTTTGTGTTGAATAAGAGAATATGACACTTCCAAATGATTTTTTTTTTAATTTTCAGTCAGCTCATGAGGCACTCACTTACTGAGCTTTTTCCCCTTTCCAATTTGCTTCAAATACCAGACGACCATAGAATGGTCAATGTTGAGTTCTTCTGAAACTTCTTGTGTAGTTGTAGGAGGATTAGCTTCAATGATGGCTCTCAATTAGTCATTGTCAACTTCTGATGGCTGGCCACTATGCTTCACATCTTCAACACTCTCACCTCCTTTGCAAAACTTCTTGAACCACCGCTGCACTGTATGTCCATTAGCAGTTCCTGGGTCAAAAGCATTGTTGATGTTGTGAGTTATCTCCGCTGCTTTATGACCCATTTTGAACTCAAGTAAGAAAATCGCCTGAATTTGCATTTTGTCTAACATCATTCCATAGTCTAAGATAAATCTAAAATAAACAACAAGTAAGTCATTAGCAAAACAACATAAAGCAAGAAATGCACATTGAAATGATGCATAACATAACAACACTTATTTAAGAATGTGTTTCAGTATCAAACAGCAAATTTCAACAATGCAAAAACTGCAATTATGTTTGCACCAACCTAATAACTGTGAAATATACTTTGCTTTAGGCCGTTCCTGTCAATGAAGCTGACTAGTTACAATCTTACTAGGCACTGAGAATTGAAAGGAAGGTGTTACAGTTGACACAGATCACCAGTCCTACACTATTCAAAATTTTAAATTAAAAAATATTTATTGAGTAGTTTTTATGTTCAAGGGACTGTAAAAGGCAATGGAAATAATTTTCTAGAAGAGTAAAAAACAGATTTGTCTCCAAAAATTTCACCATCCACATACGGAAACAATCAAGCTAAAAAGTCAAACCAAACAAATCAAGCTTTAATGAAACATGGTTAAAGGAACTCAGAAAAAAGGGTATCTAATTCTGTTTTTTTGGGGTGTCTGGTAAGCTATGACCAGAGGAGTAAATCTCAGGATAAGTACCAAAGATAGACCACGTAGGAAAGGGCATTTCAGGCAGAGGAATCTTTATAGGCAGATACACTGAAGTGACGTAAAGTAGAGAATCCTAAGGAAATTGCAGACTAAATAGTAGAGTGCTGATGGAGTTGTCAAAGCCACGATGCCGGAGTGTGGCAAAGGGCAGCTCATGAAATGCCTTGCACATTAGCCCGAAGTAAAGTGTTTTGAAGTGCAGTCGTTCGAGTCATGTAATGTTAGAAGAAATAATGCTGTCATATTCCCTAAACGTATTATGACAAGACATAACACAGATCTATGAAATGTTGTGAAACATGATGGTACAGTCTAATGTGAAACAAGTGGTCATTTTTCAGGATGAATCTAGATTCCCTGGGGTGAAGGAGAGTCAGAGTGTACATAGATACAGAAAGTTTAATGAGCTTTGAAAGGCAATCTTTATCGAGTCAGAAAGTAAAAGAGTCACAAAATGAATAACACAAATGTATTAATTTATCTAATAAATATTTATTAACTGCCTTTAATGTATCCCTGTGGGAGATGAGAGTCTTGCTCTTGAGAATTTCATAACATACCAGAAACATCAAGATCTTTGAGTCTGAAGAACCAAAGTAATAGAATTGGCTGGACAACGTTGTGGCTACTTCTGGCCCCCCAGGTGTCTTGAGTTAATAATATTGCTGATCTGGAAATAGTAGGAAGGTTAATGAACAAGTGCATTTCTTAATGTTCTTGTACGTGTTTCTTTCGTGTACTGAATGTTAGCCTATTTATAAGACATGCCACAAAGTGATCTAGTAGGAACTCTTTAAGCTCATGTTACAAACTTGGGGTTGTGAAAAATAAAGCAAATAAGTTGGTATTTTTAGTACGTAATGAAAGGAGGAAAGTTGTGGATGAGTAGAACAAAGAGATAGGTTTAACAGTCGTAACACACAAAGTCGTTTGGTGGCCTATATCCAAACTTTCATTGATTTTGTTCATGTTTTGTCCTAGAACCTTGAGAATCAGGAGAATCTAGTCTCTTCCCCAACCTCAGGGGTGAAACTTGATTAGTCCAGGCCAGTTATGGTAATTCCATACCATTGTCAAGTGACTCATTCTGTTATGGACACAGGACGACAGAATTTTGGCAAATAAGATATGAGGGAAAATCAACTGGGTAGCTTCTGAGACTGTTTTAGTCATTCTTATTTAGGACAGAAAGATGAGAAAATGCCCTGTTCTGGCTTTTCAGTATTACTGTGTGAGGATGTAATATTTGAAGCTGTTGCAGCCATCTTGCTATCACGAAGGGCCAGAGGACATAGTTATACTTTCTGATGATGGCAGTATGGAAGGGATGGAAAGAACAGGAGTTATTTTTTTTTTATAATGGACTGAGGAATTAACCAGCTAACCATTCTTGCCCTGCCATAGCTCTAAACTCTTACATAACATAGAAAATGTATTTACAAAAGCCAAATTTGTTTTAATTGTTTTTCTTTCCTTGCAGCTGAAAGCATTCTTGGGGAGAAACATGTTTCTTCTATCCTCTTATTTTCAGTATCTGGAAGCCTGCAAATTAAACAAACCACAAAAAAAGGCAGATCTATAGGGGGAAGGGCATATATTTCTTTTCTTCTTAAAATTTCATTGAAGTATGATTGACAAAAAATCTGTACATATTTAATGTACACAACTTTATGATTTTGAAGATAAGTATACATCCATGAAGCCAGCACCACAGTCTATGCCATAAACCTATTCATTACGTACAAGAGTTTACTCCTGACTTCTTATCTATTATTCTTATTTCATATAATACAAAAAAGAGAAAATAATTTAAAAATATTGCCACAAAGAAGCATCAAAACACAAAGATAGACAACATAAGATGAAGAGGGGAACACAACAACTGCAAAAATTCAGAAAAATAATTAACGAGCCGGGCGCGGTGGCTCACGCTTGTAATCCCAGCACTTTGGGAGGCCAAGGCTGGTGGATCATGAGGTCAGGAGATCGAGACCACGGTGAAACCCCGTCTCTACTAAAAATACAAAAAAATTAGCCGGGCGTGGTGGCGGGCACCTGTAGTCCCAGCTACTCGGAGAGGCTGAGGCAGGAGAATGGCGTGAACCCGGGGGGCGGAGCTTGCAGTGAGCCGAGATTGCGCCACTGCACTCCAGCCTGGGGGACAGAGCGAGACTCCATCTCAAAAAAAAAAAAAAAAAAAAAAACAAAAAAAAAAAAACGAAATGGCAATAGTAAGTCCTTACCTATCAATAATTACTTTAAATGCAAGTGGATTAAACTCACCAATAAAAAGACACAGAGTGGCAGAATGGGTTAAAAAATAAACCAGAATGCAACTATATGCAGTCTCCTTTCTTTTTTCTGTATCTGCTGCAAGTTTTTTCTTTGTGGTTACAATGAGGCTTGCATAAAACTCTTTATTACTGTGGCAGTCCATTTTGACTAACGACAACTTCAATTGCGTACAAAAACTATACTTGCACTCCCCTGCCCCACTTTATCTTATTAATGTCAGAATTAACTTATTTTTATACTATGTATTCATTATCCAACTTTCTGTCGTTATATTTCTTTCAATGTTTTGCCTTTTAAGCTCTATGCTAGGGTTAAGAGTGATTTACGCACCCTCATTACTATTTTACATTATTCTGTATTTGTGTATATATTTACCTTTACCATTGAGAGTTATGCTTTCATATATTTTCATATCACTGTTTAGTGTTCTTTAATTTCAATTTGAAGAACTCCTTTTAGCACTTCTTGCATGGCAGGTCTAATGGTAATAAACGCCTTAGTTTTGGTTTCTCTGGGAAAGCCTTTGTATCTTCTTCATCATTAGAGGAAAGATTTTCCAGGTATATTATTATTGGTTAGCAGTTTCTTTCTTTCAGCACATTGAATATATTATCCTATTCTCTCCTAGCCTGGAAAGTTTCTGTTGAAAAATTCATTAATAGTTTCATAGGGATCCTTCCTATGTGATGAGTCACATTTTTCTTACAGCTTTTAAAATTCTCTCTTTGACTTTTAACAATTTAGTGATAATGTGTCTTAGTGTAGACCTCTTTAGTCTTTAAGTTCCACCTGGGGTTTTGGGGGCTTCATAAATCTGGATGTTCATTTTCCTTTTCAGATTTGGGAAGTTTTTACCCATTATTTCTTTAAGTAAGGATTTTGCCCCTTTCTCTTTTTTTTTTCCTGAGGCACCCATAAGGTAAATATTGAATTGCAGGATGTTGTTCTGTAAGTCCTGTAGGCTTTCTCCACTCTTTTTCATTTTTTATCTTTTCATTCCTCTGAACAGATAATTCTAAATGACCTGTATTTGAGCTAATAAATTCATTTTCCTGCATGATAGTCTGCTGTTGAAACTCTCTATACAAATTTTGAATTCAGTTATTTTCTTTGGTGGTAGAATTTCTGTTTGGTTCTCTTTTATGATTTCTATCTCTTTGAGGAACTTCTTGTTTTGTTCCTGTATCATTTTCCTGATTTGTTTATTTGTCTATCTGTGTTCGCTTGTGGCTCATTGAGCTTAAGATGATTATTTTGAATTCTTATCAGGCAGTTCATAGATGTCCATTTCTTCACAGTTGGTTACTGCCATTTTATTTTGTTCCTTTGGTGGTGTCATGTTTCCCTGATTCTTTGTGAATTTTAGGCCTTGTATTTATGTCCATGCATTTGAAAACATCATTTTTTTCCCAATCTTTACAGACTAATCAGTCCAGTCAGAGATTCTGGGTGAGCTGGTTGGTCCAGTGGGAGCAGGACTGCTGTTGATGTCTTTGGGAAGGTAGCCTGTACCCTTGGTTTCTGGGAGCAGGCCTGGTTCTGGTTTCCACTGCAGTAGGTCTGGTTTTGGGGTCATGATAAAGTCTAATATACACTGTTCTCTCCCTTTCTTCCACAGGTGAACTCCTGGGCCAATAAGATCTCTTTGGGCACTTCATTAAGTGGGATAGGGAAATACTGATGAGGAAGTGAAACCATCCTTTCTACTCTGCATATTGTGCCTTTTCTAATTTATGTGCTCTATTTATGTGCTGCAGTCTTTCACCTGGATTCCAGAGTTGTTATTAAGATGTTTTGTCCATGGATGTTTGTTAAATTCATTTCTGTGGGATGACAAGGGCTGGAACCATCTATTCCACCATATTGCTGATGTCATTTCCCCATATGTTGCTTTATTTATATTAATATTTTATATGCTTGAGGTCTCAGAAAAAGAAGTGAAAACCCCAAAAGGCAGTTAGACCCAGAGGCATATATACCACTTTAATGAAGGGCAATAAATTGCAGAGAAGAAATCAGCAATAAAAAAAGGGATTTGGGCTCCTAGGGGCAGTAAATTGTGAAAATGTGACTAGTATTGTAGATAAGGGCTGTTTAGTATGGTTTGTCATACAGATAGGAGTTGTTTACCTCTTCCAGGTACAGGAGAGGAGAACACCTTTGAAAATGGAGATTTATGTCACTTTTACAAAGGAAAATTTATGCTGTGATTTTAGGCAGAAAGTTGACACCAGAGAATTCTTCCTGCTGCTTCTCAATTTCCTTCAGCTCAAAAATGATCCTTATGCCAATATGGAATATTTTTGGGATGGCATATTCTGCTCCTGTTCAGCATCCTTCCTGCTATGTGAATTACCCAACTCTTCTGTTCTCAGAAGTTGGGCTTGAGCCTTTTGTTCGGGCTTATGGGTACATTTTGTACTCTCTAGGAGCTAAAGCAGATGGGAAGGTAGTTTTTAGCTAACATATTTTTACAAATCATAATTTTTATGTCTATAGTAAAACCAAATTTTAAGCATCATTACAGCAAATCTGAAGTGGATAAATGAATTGATAAATTTTTTAAAAAATTAAAATAGTTTTAAGAAATTGACATGTAGGTTCTAAACTAAGATTTAATAGCTAACAAGTAAGACATCTTCCTTATTTTTATGACTGCTGAGAGCAAAAACGCAAAGACCTAAAGCAAGTAATTGAAATAAAAAATGATGGATTGGGCCAGCAGCTATTCTTTAGATATAAAACTAAATGCAGTCTGTCTGGAATTTAAAGGGAGTGGGTGATCCTTAGCCCTTCCTTCAGATAGACATGTAAGAAAAACAAAGTTTAACCCTTAATAAATAAAGCCTGGGAGTAAGGAAATTCAGAAATTTGAATCGTATGACCAATAAAATGTCTCTTTTTATATCACTATTGATATCATTTGTGTAAAGGTTTGAATGGCATTTAAGAACCTCTTGGTTATATGAAATTGAATTTCAGTGAAACTAGGCTGTTGTTTTGTGAAGTAGCTGACTTAGCATGTTTTAAGGAAGATATCATTTTAATTAGTGCATTTGAAGGTCGAGTGGATAGTTTTACTCTTTTTAAGTAGTGATTTTCTTCACAAACTTCAGTTCTGTGTCATATATTACTGATCTTTACAATGTCTCTGAGTTACTGCTCTTTTCCGTTCTTAAATTGGGATAACTTTATTCCTGATTGAGAAGCAAGAACTGAAAATGTCACTTTTCCCTTTGAGGTGTGGAGGAAATCTTTTGGAAATGTTCAGTCTCTAGTTTTGTAATGTGTAACTTATACTTGTATAGAATGTTAGGTCAAAATTTTTTTTACCAGTGGCATTTCTCACATTCAGGTGTAAGGGCTTGATGCTTGTGTAGATACAGGATATCAAACTCACAAAAAGTCTCCACTTGTTTTAGAGAATTCAGTACCCAGCTGAGAGAAATAACAGGCAATATTAATATGTTGGCAAGAAATGTCAGAGTTCAAATGGCCAGTCTGAGTGTTCACTTTTTCCTTTACTTGCTCTGTGATCATGGCTTTGGAAGGTTTTCTTTTTAAAAAGTTGTGACCTCACCTGAATTGGAAGGTGGAAGTAATGTTTCTTATCATGTGTGGCATGGCCTCTGGTCAAGTAAAAATTATTCACTCACTTGGAAAATGTCTTTGGTACAGGAAATGATGTCCTGAAATTCATTAAGGGTTTACCATATGGTTGGATTCTCTAAAGGAAGTGATCACAGAACTTCAAACATCATTCTATTAATAACAGCTTCCTAGACTGCATGGAGAAAAACTTCATTTTCTCAAATATTTATTGGGTACCAACACAGGAGATGGGCCTGTACTAGGTTATTGATGTCTATAGATAGTTAAGAAGTTTCCTTAACTATCTATAGTTTCCTTAACTGTACCTCAACTATATCACCTGCAGCTCATTACGTGTAGGTCTCTCTGCATGTATGATCTATTTCCTTCTACTACTACAGACTAGTAGATATCACAGTTGGCAATTCTACCAAAAGAACCTATAGTCCCAGCTACTCAGGAGGCTGAGGCAGGAGAATCACTTGAACCTGGGATGCAGATGTTGCAGTGAGCCGAGATCGCACTACTGCACTCCAGCCTGGCAACAGAGCAAGACTCAGTCTCAAAAAAGAGAGAGAGAGAGAAAAAAAAAAAAAAAGCTCCTTTTGGTTTCCAATCTGTTTCCTTAGGAAGAAATTATTCCCCTCAAGCTCTCTTTCTAAGAGAGTGGACAGAAATATCTTATCTCTCCAGTGGGTAATTATGACTTATCTGTAAGTCTACTACTACAGACTAGTAGAAGGAAATAGATCATACATGCAGGGATACCTACACGTAATGAGCTGCAGGTGATATAGTTGAGGTACAATTAGATGCGGATAATACAGTTGAGGTAGTTATAGCTGAGGTGCAAGGGACAAAAATTAGACACTATGTGATTAAAAGAAAATCATCCATCATCTGAGCAACAACTATTCATTGAACATCTCTAATGTACCAGGGATCATGCTTTGTACAAGAGTTATGATGGTGAACAAAATAGACTTTTGGAGTTTATTCTTGAATGGTAATGTATTAATTAAAAGGTCTCACTAAATGTTTAATTACAAATTAGATTAAGTATTGTGGTTCAAGTGGACAGCTGGGTCAGAGGTGGAGTATATCTAGGATAGAGAATTTCGGTTCTATATTTTACTAATTAACTGGGAACCAGGAGGTATGTTCTATACTTAGATTTAGCTGTGTGGCCTGTTGTGCTTCAATTTCGTCATCTTCAAAACCAGAAAGAGCTATATTCATCTTATCTCACAAAGCAAATTAACATAAATGAAGGAGCCTTGGAAAATGTTAAGCATTATACAAATGTAAGTTGTATAGAGTTTCACGGTAATTGCTAAAAATACTGAGGCGAAGATAATCTTTTGTGGACAGAGGTTTTGGTTAACTTGTGAGAATAGAGTTAGTAGAATGCTAGACATAGAAAACAGATTTCAGTGATTTCAGGAGAAAATCAGAGGGAAGGAAGAAACATGAGGTGGGGCCAGAAGTGGAAGTCTTCAATTCCTTTAGAAAAAGCACATGTAGCTGGACGCAGTGGCTCACGCCTGTAATCCCAGCACTTTGGGAGGCCGAGGCGGGTGGATGACAAAGTTAAGAGATCGAGATCATCCTGGCCAAGATGGTGAAACCCCGTCTGTACTAAAAATACAAAAATTAGCCGGGCATGGTGGCGGGCGCCTGTAGTCCCAGCTACTCGGGAGGCTGAGGCAGGAGAATGGCGTGAACCCAGGAGGCGGAGCTTGCAGTGAGCTGAGATCGCCCCACTGCACTCCAGCCTGGGCGACACAGCAAGACTCCGTCTCAAAAACAAAACAAAACAAAAAAAGCTCCTTTTGGGTTCCGATCTGTTTCCTTAGGGAGAAATTATTCCCCTCAAGCTCTCTTTCTAAGAGAGTGGACAGAAATGTCTTATCTCTCCAGTGGGTAGTTATGACTTCTCTGTAAGCTATAAATAGGCAAAAAAATTCCCTAAGGATGTATGCCTGGGGTGTTGTAGGTTTTAGTCATACCTGAAAGTGTTGCTCCTTCTTCCTTTTTCAGAGTACTCTGTACTGTTATCTAGTCCTTTCATTTTTTTTCTGAATATTTTCCTGACTTATTTTGTCCACATGTTGTTCTACAGGTAAACCTTAAAGATTACATTTTGTTGACCTTGTGCTTTCTTCATTCTGTCTAACTCCTTGGCACATTGAAACCACATTTGATATTGAATGTTTTAACATAATCTATTTCAGGAAGTAAAAAAAATCCTAGAGCTCCCTCTTATTTTCCTTTATGTTAAATAATCACCCTCTCTGACATTGTAGCTTTTTAAGGAACACATCATGTAGAATTGATAGGTTCTTTTGGTAGAATTCCCAACCGTAATATTTATTTCATGCCTACACATCATCCTCAGCAGGTCAAAAATCATTGTATTATGAACATCTAAATTGGTTCTTTAATATATTTTTGTTAGCAGCAGCACATCTCCTGAAAAGCAACACTTAAGTCGATTCTGCGGACATAAGGATGATTTGGCATTGACATCTGTCAGCCTGTTAATTACTAAGGAAGATTTGGCTGAATTAGTTTGTTTCCTGGTTAGCTCCTTTTCTCCTGCTCCATTATGTCCTTTACTATGTTGCAACCTTGAACAAATTAAAGATACATTCCAAGATATGAGAAGAATTTTCATCAAATGTATGAAAATCAAGTACATAAACATACATGAGAAATTCAGTTTCCAAAATATAGGACATCATTGCTCAGAAGAACAGCCTTTTGAACCTTTCTGTAGAGGAACACTTCCAGTTCTATAACATTTCTTCAGACGTCTAATGACAGTTTCCTCTGTGCCAGGCACTCTCCGTAAGGTGAAAGCTCAGGCTGGGAAGAGGGGTGGGATTAGGGTGAATAGGAAGGGAGTGGGGACAAGGAAATAAACATAAGTGGACACGCACAACAAAAAGGCCCTTTCGGGCCTTTAATTTTGTATCACCTGCCTCTATTTCTATTCAAACACGAAAAATTTTTGAAACAAATTTGAAGGGGGAGTGGTCCTTCACCAACTAAGGCAGGTTATTTTCTCCTTTGTACTTGCAACCATCTTTTCTGTAGTTTATGTTGTGCTCACACTGTATGTGCTTGTTTCCCATCTGAGATAACACTGCCTCTTTTCTGTTTTCATGACCATTATTCAATGGAAAATTGGAATAAAGTAAAACAGGACAAGCCTGAATTACTTTGGGCTCTTTGTTATATCTCATCATTTTTTTTTTGGTCTCTTTTCTCCACTACGTTTAAAACAAAAAATAACCTTTGCCCATGCTTTTCCCTCACTTCTAAATAAGTTTTTTTTAACCTTTTCTTTCTCCTCTTTTGTACTTGCTTTCTTAGTTAACATTATAAATTTTCTGTTTTTTCTAAAGCTAATTTTAAAAGGAGGCCTATAATATTTGTGTGAAGTTTTTCATTCCTCCAGTCATCCCATTTTCTATATGACTTCAATGTGTTATCTGCCAGAACTAAAATAGATATCTCCATTATTTCTGCACAGATGACAGAGTGCACAAGACTTTGTCCTTATAATTTCCATCAACAAAACAAAACCAAACCACTTACTGTATATGTATTGCCATTCATGTTTAAGTGCTGAAAATGGACTTGGAGACTTATCTCAGCACTATCACTTATGTACTCTAACTCTTCTTTATTTGAGTAGGGAATCCTTCTTGTGACTTCCTTCAGGGTGTGGACACATTGAAAGATTAATTATTCACGTATCAGCTGGAAAAAAGTGAGGTGACAAGTGTTGACATTTGCATTTCTGAAAGAGGCACATTTTTACATCAAAAAAAGGATAATGCCAATTAGGATTTCATATGTGTTGTTTCATTTTCACAATTACAATGTTAGAGGAAAGCTCAAAAGTAAAGGCTTTTGTGAAAATGATCAGATGATAAATCTTGATACCTATGTAAGAGGTGAAAGCACCAGAATTTTTGTAGAAGATGAAAAATGAAAAAAAAAAAAAAACTTAATTTGGCATTGTTAGAAATTCAATATTGGGAGTGGAAAAACATGAAATAAAGGGAAAATAGCTTTAATCAACTCCAAATTCCTTCTTTGGAAGTGCTGTGTGTAATCTCCAATAATGCTGGTGTACATTTCCCCCAACTCTATTAAAACCATCATTATCATTGTCATCTTCATCAACATGGTCATCATCATTGAACACACACTCCATACAAAGTAAGATGTTATGTGTTTGTCTTATAAGCAGAGATTAGACAATAACTCTAATCACAAGGATGCTATAACTAGTAGTGTAGATGGTAGATGTGCACAACAGTGAAGGGATGTTTGATCTTATCTAAGTTATGTAATCATTAGGCTTACTTGAAGAGTTTCCCCTAATTTTCTAATTTTCTTTTTTTTTTCTTTTTCTCTCTTTCTTTCTTTCTTTTTTTTGGAAACAGGGTCTTAGTCTGTACCCAGGCTGGAGTGCAGTGGCACAATCATGGCTCACTGGGGTTGCCTCGACCTCCTGGGCTCAAGCAATCCCCCAACCTCAGCCTCCCTAGTAGCTAGGACTATAGGCATGCACCACACCAGTTCGTTTTTTTATTTTTTTCATTTTTTGCAGAAACATAGT